>NW_027639689.1:0-30393 GCF_949606895.1 Notothenia rossii
GAATCGGCGAGGACACTATCGATACTGACTCAGCAATCACTGTAAGTTATATTCTTGTTTAAATAGACTTCTCTGTTTCATTTATTCTACTCTGTATAATTGTTCTGTAGTTATTGTAGCTAAAACGGCGATTTCTGAGAGATTTTAAAATCTCAGATCTGCTCAACTCCAGGCGTAACTCAGGTCTCAGTGAGTCACGCCCCTCAAGTGTGCATTTCAATAGGCAGGAAGACTCTGCTGTCGCCCATCAGCAGAAAATAGTTAACTAATTACAGGGGCGTGCCCCCAAAGCTGTGAGAACTGAGCAATCAGGTATCCATCTTAAGTTGCATTTTCCTGGAGCGTCAGCTTCAGCTTGACGAAGACTGACAAAGACATTAAGAGTCCTGTGTGAGTCACGTGGGAGGCAAAGAGGAGGCAAATCCTACTCTGATTGCGCCAAGTATCGCTGGTGTTATTTAGTTTTATTTAGTTTTATTCAATTCTCTTGGGTTCTCTAGCCCCTCATGCTTTAATCATGTGTATTTTCTGCATTCCTGTTCATGTGTCTTCTCGCAATTATCACTGGCCCCGTGTTTCTCCTAGATCTCACCGGCCTGCTCTCGTCTATCCCACATGCTCCACTGAGATCCAACATCTCGTTTCAGGGGGCCTGTGGAACTGCCAGTCAGCTGTTCCTAAGGCTGACTTCATCTCTGGCTACGCTTCCCTGCAGTCTCTGGATTTCCTTGCTCTCACGGAGACCTGGATCACTCCATCCAACACATCCACCCCAGCAGCTCTCTCCACAGCATATTCCTTCTCCCATACACCCAGACCCTCTGGCAGAGGAGGTGGCACTGGTCTCCTGCTCTCTCCCAAATGGAGCTTTTCCCTCTTCAAGCTACCTAATTTCACTCCTTCCACCTTTGAATTCCATGCCGTCACAGTAACCCATCCTATACAATTAACCATTGTTGTTCTCTACCGTCCACCAGGCGCCTTGGGGGACTTCTTGGAGGAGTTAGATAATCTCCTCTCACACATCCCTGAAACTGGCCCTCCCGCTGTACTTCTCGGCGATTTCAACCTCCAGACAGGGAAGATATCTGAACTAACATCTCTGTTAACCACCTTTGCTTTCTCACTGTCTCCATCCCCACCAACTCATAAAGCTGGCAATGTCCTTGATCTCATATTCTCAAGGAACTGCTCTACTTCTAACCTCTCTGTAAACCCGCTCGACACCTCCGATCACTTCTTCATTTCATTCTCTCTACCCCTTTCCAAACATAACAACCTCATCTCTTCTAACTCTGCTCCTGTCCGCCGTAACCTCCGTTCCCTCTCCCCCTCTACCTTTACCTCATCGGTGCTCTCAGCCCTCCCTTCCTCTGACTCGTTCCAACTCCTGCCTCCAAACGCTGCTGCAAAAACTCTCCTCTCGACTCTCTCATCCTCTCTGGACTTTCTCTGTCCTCTCACATCGCGGCCGGCTCGTCAGTCCCCTCCTGCTCCCTGGCTAAATGATGCACTGCGTGCTAATAGAACCATCCTTCGGGCAGCAGAGCGGAAATGGTGGAAATCCAAACACCATGACGACCTCCTAACCTATCAGGCTCTCCTCTCCTCTTTCTCTGCTTCCATCTCTCAGGCAAAAAAGCACTTTCTTTCAAGATAAGATCCAATCTTCCTATTCCAATCCCAAAAAACTATTTTCTATCTTCTCCACCCTCTTGGACCCCCCCAAAGCACCTCCCCCCTCCTCCCTTCTGTCAAGCGACTTTGTTAACCATTTTGAAAAAAAGGTTGATGATATTCGCTCTTCTTTTTCTGACTCACCTTTACTCACCGCTGGGTCACCAGACCCTCCCTTCACCCACACACTGACCTCCTTCTCCCCTCTCTCTCCAAGTGAGGTTCTTACCCTCGTCACCTCTGCCCGTCCTACCACCTGTTCTCTGGACCCTATCCCCTCAAACCTCCTTCAGACTATCGCTCCTGATATTCTACCATTTCTCACCCATTTCATCAACACTTCTCTAACTTCTGGTCACTTTCCAAACAGTCTCAAGGAGGCAAGAGTAAACCCTCTCCTAAAGAAACCCACTCTCAACCCGTCTGATGTTATTAACTACAGACCCGTCTCTCTCCTCCCGTTCCTGTCTAAAACACTTGAACGCGCTGTCTTTAAACAACTCTCCTCTTATCTCCATCAGAACAACCTTCTGGATCCGCACCAGTCTGGTTTCAAGGCAGGTCACTCACAGAAACTGCTCTCCTTGCTGTCTCTGACAAAACTGCACACTGCTAAAGCAGCCTCCCTCTCCTCTGTCATCATCCTTCTGGACCTGTCTGCTGCATTCGACACGGTGAACCATCGGATCCTCCTTCGCACTGTCCAAGAACTTGGAGTTTCAGGCACTGCACTTTCCTCCTCACCTCATACCTCAACGACCGCACCTACAGGGGTTACTTGGAGAGGGTCCGAGTCCGACCCTTGTCAATTAACTACAGGGGTCCCTCAGGGCTCGGTTCTTGGTCCCCTCCTCTTCTCCCTGTACACAAACTCGCTCGGGTCTGTCATTAGCCCGCATGGTTTTTCATACCACTGCTACGCTGACGACACCCAACTAATTCTGTCCTTTCCCCGCTCAGAGACCCAGGTCGTCGCACGCATCTCTGCTTGCCTAGCAGACATCTCTCGGTGGATGTCTGCTCATCACCTCAAGCTCAACCTTGACAAGACTGAACTGCTTTTCCTTCCGGGAAAAGATTGTCCCACTCTTGACCTAACAATCAACATCGGCACCTCTGTTGTTTCCCCGACTCAGACTGCAAGGAATCTGGGTGTGGTCCTAGATAACAAACTGTCCTTCACTGCAAACATCGCTGCTACAACCCGCTGCTGCAGATACACGCTTTACAACATCAGGAGGATACGTCCCCAGCTGACCCAGACATCAGCGCAGATTCTGGTCCAGGCTCTCGTCATCTCACGCCTAGACTACTGCAACTCCCTCCTGGCTGGTCTACCTGCATGTGCCATCCGACCTCTGCAGCTCATCCAGAATGCAGCGGCTCGTCTGGTCTTCAACCTTCCCAAATTCTCCCACACCACACCGCTCCTCCGCTCCCTTCACTGGCTTCCAGTAACTGCTAGAATCCACTTCAAGACACTGGTACTTGCGTACCATGCTGCGAATGGATCTGGCCCTTCCTACATCCAGGACATGGTTAAACCGTACACCCCAGCACGTGCACTCCGCTCTGCATCAGCCAAACAGCTCGCTGCACCCGCACTGCGAGGGGGACCCAAGTTCCCGTCAGCAAAAACACGTGGGTTTGCTATCCTGGCTCCAAAATGGTGGAATGAGCTCCCCATTGAAATCAGGACAGCAGATAGCTTACACATCTTCCGACGCAAACTGAAAACTCATCTCTTTAGACTTCACTTCGAGCGATAAAATTACTAACAAAGCACTTATATACTAATAAAGGGCTGGCTTTCTAAATGCCAGTTGAGTAGCACTTGAAATGTTTGGCTCTATGAAACCTGATGTACTTATATGATTCTGTTTTCTTAAAGGTTGTATCTTCCTGGTCGAATGCACTTATTGTAAGTCGCTTTGGATAAAAGCGTCAGCTAAATGCAATGTAATGTAAAAAATGTTTACATTAGCATGGCTAACACTCAGAGCTAACCTGTACTGGAGAGCATGTGTGTGAAGAAGCAGGAAGTAAAAAGGAACTCACCTTGTGGTATAACCGGCAAGAGAGAAAGCCTTTGAGCTCCATACTGTTTCAGAGAGAATCCTTGATAATCCATGATATGGCGTTTCATCACGGCAGTATCTAGTTTAGACAGTAGCTGCCGGGTCCCGCATAAGCTCCGCCCCCTCCTTTTTTATTTTAAAGCTTTATACCCAAAATCAGCACTTTAGAAACAGGAAGTGAAACAGAGGGATATGAGGCATGGCTAGAATGGGTGATCTGTTTGGTATTTTGAGCAAAACACTTCATAGACATGTTTTTTATATATTTGTATATATCTGAGACCGATGCTATTGGCTACAAATAGCATGATAGGTGACCTTTAAATAAATATGTAAACATATTTTACACAGCAGTTAGCCCACTTTTCAAATAAATTCAGTCAATTCAAGTTGAGAACATTTTCTAACACATCTTAGTTGATAAAAAAAAGCCCGATAACTTATTTTAAGGCATGTTAATGTTCCTGATCTTATCTCTCAGATTTATGTTACTGTCCTGTCAAGATAGGATTCTCACAGTTCTGCGTCAGGCTTTATCTGCTTTCTTCTTTCCTAATTCTGGAGTTTCAGCTTTATCAATTCTGCCTAAATGATGTCAGAGAGGAGGAATGGTTCTCTGCTCTGTGAGTCAGGGTTTGTGATCATTTACAGTAAGACATCAGAGGAATAGTCAATTAGAGAAATGACCTTTATACTGTTTGAGATCCAGAGATGGAAAAGCTTCTTTAACTTTTAAGTGTCTTTGTTTTTTTCCAGCAATTCGTCAAACTCAAGAATTGTTTGTCTAAGTTTCCAGAAATAGCCGCTCTGTCTTTGTTAAAAGTCCTTTGGCAGATTCACTAAAAACGTTTCGGTTTTTCTACGAGATGTGGCAAGGGTCGCTTCAGTTAGATATTAGTTATCTCATCGGCACCACTCTGAGAGAAATGAAGTCTCTCTGTTTTTTGAACTATCATACCAAGAAACTAAATCCAGCAGCATTTATATTTCACCATAGCAACAGCAGATCCCATAAACACATGAAACCGCTACTGAGGTCAAAAATAAAAGTTACATTTGAGTTAAAAAGTGATGTTAGTATAATTTCCAGAGGTGTAAAGTAACTAAGTACATTTACTCAAGTACTGTACAATTTTGAGCTACTTGTATTTGAGTATTTTCATTTTATGCTACTGTGTCTATATCATATATATTATTCTGAAATGGACCAATCTGCACGATGACTACTTTTACTGTCGCTACTTTCACTAGATTTTGATGAGAATACTTTTCTACTTTTACTTCTCCCACCTTTAACCGTTATTGACAGTTACGTCTAGGTACGAAATAAACGTTCTTCAAACCACAATACACTAATTATAATGACTTTTAAACAGCTGAATATCATTTCAAAATAAATCCCTTCATAACCACACCTCTAATGTCCCTCAATATGTACTTTAAACGACAATAATTGTGAAAATATTGCTTTATTTATTCCTTCTAGGTGAGAAAATACGTTTTTCCAACCACAATACACTAATCTAACACATTTTTAAACTTGCTGATATCATTTCAATTCAAATCCCTTCACAATAATGCCTTTGCATTCCCTCAATATGTACTTTTACTTTTGGTACTTTCACTATATTTTGATGAGAATACTTTCTACTTTTACTTGAGTCACATTTTGAATGCAGGACTTTTACTGTAACAGAGTATTCCTACACTCTGGTACTTCTACTTTTACTCAAGTACAAGATCTGAGTACTTCTATTTTTACTCAAGCACAAGATCTGAGTACTTCTACTTTTACTCAAGTACAAGACCTGAGTACTTCTACTTTTACTCAAGTACAAGATCTGAGTACTTCTACTTTTACTCAAGTACAAGATCTGAGTACTTCTACTTTTACTCAAGTACAAGATCTGAGTACTTCTACTTTTACTCAAGTACCAGATCTGAGTACTTCTACTTTTACTCAAGTACAAGACCTGAATACTTCTACTTTTACTAAGTACAAGACCTGAGTATTTCTACTTTTACTCAAGTACAAGACCTGAGTATTTCTACTTTTACTCAAGAACAAGATCTGAGTACTTCTACTTTTACTCAAGTACAAGACCTGAGTATTTCTACTTTTACTCAAGCACAAGATCTGAGTACTTCTACTTTTACTCAAGTACAAGATCTGAGTACTTCTACTTTTACTCAAGTACAAGATCTGAGTACTTCTACTTTTACTCAAGTACAAGACCTGAGTATTTCTACTTTTACTCAAGTACAAGATCTGTGTACTTCTACTTTTACTCAAGTACAAGACCTGAGTATTTCTACTTTTACTCAAGTACAAGATCTGAGTACTTCTACTTAATAATAATAATAATAATAACCCCCTCTCCCCCCCAGACGCCTCTCAGGTGCCGGAGAACTGGCCTCAGACCGGGGAGATAAAGATCCAGGATCTGTGTGTGCGCTACGACCCGATGCTGAAGCCGGTGCTCAAACACGTCAACATGTACATCGAGCCGGGCCAGAAGGTAATTATCACCGAGCTGTGACACACACACACACACACACACACACACACACACACACACACACACACACACACACACACACACACACACACACACACACACACACACACACACACACACACACACACACACACACACACACACACACACACACACACACACACACACACACTACCGGGGGGAGATAACACGTAGGGGCTGGAATGTATGGAGGAGCAGGACGTTCAGGGAAAGAGGGGGAAACATGAGAGGAGGATTTTACTTTGAGAATAAAGACACATTTTTGGGTATAGTGTGTTACTGTGGGTGTGTGAAGGCTATGGATGTAGTTAATTAATGATCATAAGTTGGGCATTAATAAAAAACGCCGAGTTTACTGTCAAAAGTTTATTTTTATTTTTAGAATACAATTTAAAAAAAAGACTTTTATTGATTTATTTATTTTTACGCTAAGCATTAATTATGAGAGCTCAAATTTATTCTCAAAATATTAAATCAGGGTTTTGTGTAAACCGGAAAACGGTATTTGTGTTTGTCAAAAACGGTATAATTACTCCAGAAATTTGACCAGTCAGACAGCTTTGTTTTTACGGAGCTCCGACGTCACATTGTTGTTGTTTACGTCCGCGGAGACATCTTGTAAACGGGCGTCATGTTGAAGTGAGAATTGATATATCTTATAAACAAGATCAGCGCCACAGTATCACCTCATACTATATCTAATAGTTGATTCATAAATCTGTGCCTCGTTATTATTCCTAACACCGAAAGTTCAACATCAACAAACAGTTTCCTCCCTCTCGTTGTCCTCCTCATGCTTTGCCCTGATACTCTTCTGTCCTGAACGCTCGTAAGAATTCCAGATTTTCTTTTGAACGTCGTATTTTTCTCTGAAGTCGCAGCCATGTGTGTTTCATTAACTGGAGACTACACTCCCTCCACACTCGGCACGTCTCTGCCACTCTCCGTCACCTCGCTGTGTGAACTCTCACCACCGTGTCACTCTGACCCTCTTCTCTCCGTCAGGTGGGAATCTGCGGACGCACCGGCAGCGGGAAGTCCTCTCTGTCTCTGGCCTTCTTCAACATGGTGGATATTTTCGAAGGTAGGTGTGGTATAGTAGTGGAGTACAAACACTTTGTTACTGTACTGAAGGACATTTTTCTGAATGGTTGCCAATGGCAACCTGGCAACCATTACTGTCGAGCCCTGACTTATTCAGTGTGTTCAACAGAGGTGGGAAGTAGTGAAGTACAAATACTTTGTTACTGTACTTAAGTAATACCTGTACTTTTACTTCTTACATGTTGAACACAAATACCTGTACTTTCTACTTCTCACATGTTGAACACAAATACCTGTACTTTCTACTTCTTACATGTTGAACACAAATACCTGTACTTTCTACTTCTTACATGTTGAACTCAAATACCTGTACTTTCTACTTCTTACATGTTGAACCCAAATACCTGTACTTCTACTTCTTACATGTTGAACACAAATACCTGTACTTTTACTTCTTACATGTTGAACACAAATACCTGTACTTTCTACTTCTTACATGTTGAACTCAAATACCTGTACTTTCTACTTCTTACATGTTGAACCCAAATACCTGTACTTTCTACTTCTTACATGTTGAACACAAATACCTGTACTTTCTACTTCTTACATGTTGAACTCAAATACCTGTACTTTCTACTTCTTACATGTTGAACCCAAATACCTGTACTTTCTACTTCTTACATGTTGAACTCAAATACCTGTACTTTCTACTTCTTACATGTTGAACACAAATACCTGTACTTTCTACTTCTCTCATTTTCCAAACAGGCTGGTTCCTTTAGTTTGAATGTGTGTTTGGTGGCGTGATCATTATTATTTAGAGTCATTGCGTGCCTATTGATTTGAACACGATCCGTGTATCCATCATTTCCTGGTCTTCTCTAAAGAAGAGGGACCAATGAAAACTTTGTCATGTTGCCGTTGGTCACCATGGAAACATTCATTAGCTAACAATGACATTATTGTTCTATTAATATAAAGGGAGGTCAGGTACTCTTTAAAACAGCTGCAAGTTATTGGTACTTTTTACTGAAGTACATTTCAAAGTCAGTACTTAAACACGAGTATCTGTACTTCTACTTGAGTAAAGGATGTGTGTACTTTTGACATCTCTCCTGTTAACAGAATCAGAGAAAGGTCACGGTAGTTTTCCCCTCCTTTAATCTCTTTCTTTCTTTCTCTGCTAAGTGTGTTTACGTTTCATTAAAGTAAAAGGTTCTTTAGATAATGTTTTGGGAATACTTCCAAAGGTTTCCCTCAGGGTTTTTTTATCCAGAGAAGCTCTTGAGTTACCCAGAAATCATCTCTGTTGGTCTCTTGAATTCCCCATCTTTCTCCTCAGCCGTTTGAAGATAAAAGGAGAGACTTCAAAATAAATCACTGTTGGACAGGACGGCACTTAGATCGTGATATCATGGATAAAAATAACTTTGTAGTAGTTTCCATTTTACTTTTAAAGAGTTATATTGAGCTATTGTGCGCGGTATGTATTTATGTATGTGTACAGTTCGCTGTATAAAACTGCATCTGTAAATTAAAATGTTTAATTAAAAAACAAACGATAAATAAATACAAATTCAACATAAAAATATAAAGAAATAAGATTAACTCAAACGATTGAATAATGAACAGATATTAAATAAAATAAACATATGCCATACTGGTGTGCTCCCCCCACCACTTGTCACCAATATATACAATCAACCCAGTGCCCAAAGATGCCTTCAAAATAATTTAATAATAAAACATTTGCTATACCTAGTAGCCGTCTGCGAGACACCGCGACACCCAGCCCGAAACACACACACAGCCTGGCTGGGAGTTTGTGTGTGTTCTCAGGCTGAGATCCGTGGTTTCTCGCTGTCTCACTGACCCCACACCAGTGAGCCAGCTCAGTGTCCCGCTCCTCGCAGCAGCGAGCCTCGCAACGTCCCGCCGAGTGTGTGTTTGAGGAAGTCCAAACGTAACGGCTCTGCGGACGTTACGTTACGTCACTATACCCGAAATACGTCACAGAACCCAAGAAGTAAACAATGGAAAAAGAGAAATCCCCAACGAGGCAGCACAGACAGGTCTTCTCTGTGTTAGAGTTTTACTCGCTACAGGGTGTACTTTGAGGGTTTGTGACTCTGCAGACCGTTTACATGCAGAAAAACCTTCATAACAAACAAGGGGACGGGTGATAACCAGAAAAGCATGACATGGGACCTTTAAATGATATGAAGCAATGTATAGCTCCAACAAAGAGCGTAGCCCCTTTTTAATTTCACCAGTTCTTACATTGGTCAGGCTTAGTTAAAGCTCATTTATCTGCACATTCCTTGTTGTTCTTTATGGTTTATTGCAGCTAAATTAAATGTACAATAACTGAGCCGTATTCCTTTCAAGATTACATCAGTTACTTCGTGTCAATTCCCTCGGGGCTGAACGCCAAAAACGACAAATGAGATTTGAAGAAATATATATATTAAAATCAGCTTTATTTTTGAAAGAGCTAAAAGGACACCAAAGCAGGAAAATGTGGTGACGCTAACCATTGAATTACATTTATACTCAATCTAACATGTGACTTAAACCCAAACACAGTTATAACCCTAAAGCCCGCGTCACACTGTCCCAAATTGACACCAGATGGACACACGATATATGGAATTGTGAATTTCGCACGAAGATGGCCCCGAACTTGGTCAACGGCCGAAGCAAGTACGATGCCTACAGAAGGCCACACGATGGCACCCGAACCACACACTCCGTCATGTTTCCATAGCAACAACAACTTCCTGTCAACAGCGTAAACTCGCCTTCAAAATAAAAGCATCTAAATAAAACAGGAAGTTAACCTAAATTACATGTAAGACATATATACAACTACAGCGACATAACACGATGGCTACACGACGGCATCGCGAGGGCTTCACGTAGTCGTTTGCCTTCCTGAGACAACCGGGCAGCTTCTTGTTTCCTTCGTATTGTCTTCATGAGGCGAAAAATGCCCGATGACACCGATGATCACACGAAGTAAAGACGAAGATGATACGATTTGACAAGATGCCCTCACGAGTGCCTTACGAAAGGCAAAATGGACACACAAATTCGACACGAAAATGAACCTTCGCCAGGTCATTCGGCAATTTTTTTGCATGCCAAAGATTTTGCCACCGCTCACGAAGTTGCTGCCGGAGCCTGAGAAACTCCACCGGCGGTCATACGATGGCTTAAGATGCCCTCACGAATGGCACGATGTTGTTACGATCAGAGCCAAATTTGAACATCTGGTGTCGATTTCAGGACAGTGTGACGCGGGCTTGAGTGAATACAGATGAGATATCTAAATGGGTTTTGGTTGAACTAAAGTATTACTGGAGGTTAATTAGTCGACTGGTTTCCCCTCAGATGTCCTAACGTCCACTTAACCTTCATTTCGGCTCTTCTTAAAATCTCCTGCAGGTCTCTCTTTGTGTTCCTCAGTGTGTTGTATTTTACTTTGAAATACCTGACAAAAGGACTTGAAGTAGACTCTTTTTAAAAGTAGATTAAATTAAGAACGTTGATAAAGACGTGGCACATTTTCCTGCGGTCATTTCCAGACTTTGAAAAGCAATGAAATCCCTTAAAGTCAGAATTTTGTGGGGATTTTAAAAGCAAATCGTAATCGTATCATTCTGTTTTCACTCTAGATAGAGACCATTGCTCGTTGACCGATGATCCAGACAAAAAGATTACACAGTCACTTTTTCCATTACACACACACACACACACACACACACACACACACACACACACACACACACACACACACACACACACACACACACACACACACACACACACAGCTGGGCAGACATTTCATTAAACAGTAAATTAAGACGTGTGTTTCGGCAGCGTTTCCTTATAAAGCAGTGAAATAAAAGCAGAGCGTCCTCTCTGCTCAGAACACCCTGGGTTCATGAGCCCAAAAATATCACATTGCATGCAACATAACTAAAATATTTATGTAAGGCATTGAAAGGCAAACTAGTCGAGGAGTTTTAAATTATAAATACAGATTTAATTGGATTGTTTTGGTTTAAAAATGCCAGAAAAAGAAGCAGTATTTTTTGACAATATAGGAAAACATTGCCATAATTTTCTGTGAGCAGGTTTTTTGTGACAGTTGCTCCATTTAAGAATGAAATAAACAAAAAAAACAAAAATATTAATATAATCGTAGAAGTGTAAGTAAGAATGTGCAAAAAAATATAATTAAATTACTTGATCGGATGTGTTTTTAAACCTCACAAGCTAAACTATCGGACCATTTTAAATCGTGGAGTACATCAACTTCATCAAATTTGCTTAACTACTCCAGGTGCCACATTTACACTAGAGGCAAAGAAGATTTGGTTTTATTGTTTTACAAAATGTTTTTTTATGGGCTGTAATTCGAGCATATGTTTATTTATATCTATTCACAGGGAAGATCGTCATCGATGGGATCGACATCTGTAAACTTCCTCTGCAAACGCTCAGGTCGAGACTCTCCATCATCCTGCAGGACCCCGTGCTGTTCAGTGGATCAATACGGTACACACACACACACACACACACACACACACACACACACACACACACACACACACACACACACACACACACACACACACACACACACACACACACACACACACATACCATGTATACATCACTTCAGGGGACATTACATTGACTTACATGCATTTCCCGGAGACTTATCCTAACCTTAACCATAACCAACACATGCCTAACCCTAATCTTTACCGTTACCCTAACCAAGTCTTCACCCTAAAATGAATGATTCCTCTCATGGGGACCTCAATTATGTCCCCATAACCCCCTTATGGGTCCCCACACGTGACTGTGTAAACAGATGTAGGTCCCCACAAGGATAGTAATGCTAGGCCACACACACACACACACAGAGACACACACACCCACATACACTTAAACAAAGCTTCAGTATATCGTTTTTGAATAACGTCCGTATAAAAGTAAACATTACTGTTGATATATTTTCAATATGGGATTACATTTGTTCAACTGTTTTCCATCTGTGTTTTTCCTGCTGAAGAGAATGCTAAACCTACATAAGGACAACATGTAAACAATGATAGTCCAAATGTCTAGCGCTATGTAGACTTGTTTGTGTTTCTGTTGTTGTATAGGGCAGTACAGGAAAGAGTCCTAAAGCCTGGAAATAAGTCGTAATTTGACCACTTCCTGTGGCTGAAAGTGTTTTTGGTCAGACGCCGGAAATAAGGTCTGTGGTTAACACAAGCTAAATTAATATTTTTCCATGACATAAAATACGCCAGTAAATACACCGCTGGTTAATTTTAAAACGGTGTTGTCTAAATGAGACGACTAAACGTCATCACGCCCAACATTAGCCGCCTTTAGCTTAGCGGTGGTGACGTGAAGTCATGTGACCGTGCTGTAGTTCCTTTATAGCCCAACATTAGCCTCCTTTAGCTTAGCGGTGGTGACGTGAAGTCATGTGACCGTGCTGTAGTTCCTTTATAGCCCAACATTAGCCTCCTTTAGCTTAGCGGTGGTGACGTGAAGTCATGTGACCGTGCTGTAGTTCCTTTATAGCCCAACATTAGCCGCCTTTAGCTTAGCGGTGGTGAAGTGAAGTCATGTGACCGTGCTGTAGTTCCTTTATAGCCCAACATTAGCCACCTTTAGCTTAGTGGTGGTGACGTGAAGTCATGTGACCGTGCTGTAGTTCCTTTATAGCCCAACATTAGCCTCCTTTAGCTTAGCGGTGGTGACGTGAAGTCATGTGACCGTGCTGTAGTTCCTTTATAGCCCAACATTAGCCACCTTTAGCTTAGTGGTGGTGACGTGAAGTCATGTGACCGTGCTGTAGTTCCTTTATAGCCCAACATTAGCCACCTTTAGCTTAGTGGTGGTGACGTGAAGTCATGTGACCGTGCTGTAGTTCCTTTATAGCCCAACATTAGCCTCCTTTAGCTTAGCGGTGGTGAAGTGAAGTCATGTGACCGTGCTGTAGTTCCTTTATAGCCCAACATTAGCCACCTTTAGCTTAGTGGTGGTGACGTGAAGTCATGTGACCGTGCTGTAGTTCCTTTATAGCCCAACATTAGCCTCCTTTAGCTTAGCGGTGGTGACGTGAAGTCATGTGACCGTGCTGTAGTTCCTTTATAGCCCAACATTAGCCACCTTTAGCTTAGCGGTGGTGATCTGAAGTCATGTGACCGTGCTGTAGTTCCTTTATAGCCCAACATTAGCCTCCTTTAGCTTAGCGGTGGTGACGTGAAGTCATGTGACCGTGCTGTAGTTCCTTTATAGCCCAACATTAGCCACCTTTAGCTTAGCGGTGGTGACGTGAAGTCATGTGACCGTGCTGTAGTTCCTTTATAGCCCAACATTAGCCTCCTTTATCTTAGCGGTGGTGACGTGAAGTCATGTGACCGTGCTGTAGTTCCTTTATAGCCCAACATTAGCCTCCTTTAGCTTAGCGGTGGTGACGTGAAGTCATGTGACGTGCTGTAGTTCCTTTATAGTCTAATGTTAGCTTTTTATGCCAATGATCTTAAAGTGATGATGAGAGATGATCCTGTTGAACACGATGTGTAAATATAAATTGGATTTCAAACTTCTTGTCGAGGGAAAAAGATGCTAACTTCCTACAAAAATACGTCATAACTGCTCTACTCCATGACATGACATCAGAGCTTAAAGAAGAATAAAGAAAACCTTATTTGTGACATTTCATTTCAAGCAAAGCCTGAAACTGCAGCAAACAGTGAATCATTAACAGAGAAGAGTGAGACGTGTTTGTCCTGAAGACTTTTGTCACATGATGACACACAGTCACAGCTGTGGGGTCAACAGGTCAACCCAGCTGGAAATCTGAGTGTTTCACAGACAGCAGAACGTGAGGAGGTCTTCCTACCCCCCCCCCCCCCCCCTCCTCCTCCTCCCCCCCTCCTCCTCATCCTCCCTCTCTGTTTGTATTAGTAGAAGACACGTTGACTCTGTGTTTGTTATAAAAGACAAAGAGCATGTGCTATTTGTTTGGACAGATATGGCACTCTGCGTAACTGTGTGTGAGAGAGACAGAGAGTGTGAGATACAGAAAGTGTGTGTGTGTGTGTGTGTGTGTGTGTGTGTGTGTGTGTGTGTGTGTGTGTGTGTGTGTGTGTGTGTGTGTGTGTGTGTGTGTGTGTGTGTGTGTGTGTGTGTGTGTGTGTGTGTGTGTGTGTGTGTGTGTGTGTGTGTGTGTGTGTGTGTGTGTGTGTGTGTGTGTGTGTGTGTGTGTGTGTGTGTGTGTAATGTGTATGTGTGTGTCTTGGCGTTTCTCCCGTTCATGTGAACGTAAGCCCGGGGTGAATGGTCGACAGTAACTGTTTCTCTTTATTATCTGAGATGTCCTGACTCCACCACGGAGAATTTAGAGGAGTTTAAATATTGAGAATAAACAAGGGAATTAATTGAGTGTAACATTAACAACAATCACCGCCAATAACCTAATGTGACAAAGAGATGTATGTTCTGTATTTGTGCTGTATGTAAGGTGAACTCCATCATTCAGTGTCTTATCTAAAGAAAAGAAAAAGCTCTACTTAGTCATTTATAAGTAAGTTTAATTTCTCCCTAATAATAAAGGTAAACTGCATCATTAGGCGCTTTCACACCGCAGTGCTTTTCCCACTTTAGTTCATCAGAACTAAGTACAGATCGCGTTCACACCGGAATAAATTCCCTGAGGGAGGATTAGGCAAATGAAGCCGCTGACGTCACTTCTTCTTCTTCTGCTTTGGGTTTACTGGCAGGCCGCAAACCACTTCACGGCGTATACTGCCACCCGAAGTCCCCGACCGGAAGTCCCCGGAGTTGGGGACTGGCTTCAGTAGAAGCTGCTGGGACTCCCAGCAGCTTCTACTGAAGCCTTCAGAGTAAATCGCCAAAACGCCGACACCTCCTCATCTCCACCGCTCCCATGTTTTCTTTTGTGTTGCCATAAGTTAGTCTCTCTGCGTTGGTGCGCTGGGCTAATGCTAATGCTAATAATGCTAATGCTAGGATAATAAAATGGCGGCTTCACAAAACTTTTCAGAGTTTTACGGGGCGTGGTTTGCAATCCGCCCAGCCAATCAGAAATGGGAACCTTTTTCTCCCATGAAAATCCCTGGCGGTAAAAAGGTTCTCATGAACTAATGTTTGTTCCGGACTTTTTGGTGTGAACGCGACATTTCGGAACTAAAGTGGGAAAAGTACTGCGGTATGAAAGCGACTATTGAGTATATGGGAATAAACACTAAATATATACATAAACAGTAGAAATACATATCTTAAAAGTATAATAAAGTTACAGATCTTCATGCGTCTTTATCCAGAATCTCACCAGAATCTCTCTGTGCCTTTTTTCTCAACTTTTCCATTTTAGTGCAAATTTCAAATCATTTTTACAGTTAAAATGTGACGATCAAACACTAACATATCTGAGTGATTTGATGAAAATGCAAGCATTAAATCAGCAATTAATAAATGAAAGGTAGGTACTGGTAATACTTCTTACTTTAGACATTGTTAACTTTCTTTCTGTAATATATCAACAGCTAGATGCATCTTCCCATCGCCTTCTGACTGATTAAATATGTACAAATACTGAGAGATGTTGCATTGAATTGCAGGTTTAATCTGGATCCAGAGAGGACGTGCAGTGATGATCGGCTCTGGGAGGCGTTAGAGATCGCTCAGTTGAAGAACATGGTCAAAACGCTGCCTGGAGGGCTAGGTAATCGCTTAAAACCACAGAAAACATCTTTTTTATAGCACCCTAAAGTCTGTTTTTCACTCCTGCAGGAACAGTTGATCATCAGGTTGAATTAAGGTGTAATTTATGCATTTGATGGTTAAATTAAATTCCATGTCACTTGTTAGATTATTTTATCCAAAGACTTACATATTCAATACTGTGGGCAATCCCCACAGGAGCAATTTGGGGTGAAGTGTCTCAGGGACACAACGACATGCTGACTGCAGTGGGACTCAAACTTGCTATCTCCTGATTCTAAGTTCAGCGCACTATCCCACTGAGCCACAGCCTCCCCTTATATAGTGTAATATATCATCTCGAATGTTTGTATATATATGTTAGATTTCACATGTGAGACACTGAAAAGTCAATTAATATGTAAATTTCTCACATGTTGATGGTCCGAATATTTTAAATATGAGAAATATTGATGGGATGTAACGATGCATCGTGAACCGGTTAGAAATCGGTACAGAGCATACATGTACGTTGTTTTGTACCGTTTATATAAATACAGAATTATTTTTCAGTCATAATTTGACCGAAGCTCATTCTGTTAAAAAAAAAAAAAAAAAAAAAAACATGAGAAAATCGTATCGTGAACTTAAAATCGTGAATCGAATCGTGAGTTGAGTGTATCGTCCCTAGTGATGCGTTGTAAAGTGTAATGTGTGTGTTTTCAGACGCGGTGGTGACGGAAGCCGGGGAGAACTTCAGCGTGGGTCAGAGGCAGCTCTTCTGTCTGGCTCGGGCCTTCGTGAGGAAGAGCAGCATCCTCATCATGGACGAAGCCACCGCCTCTATAGACATGGCCACGGTGTGTGTGTGTGTGTGTGTGTGTGTGTGTGTGTGTGTGTGTGTGTGTGTGTGTGTGTGTGTGTGTGTGTGTGTGTGTGTGTGTGTGTGTGTGTGTGTGTGTGTGTGTGTGTGTGTGTGTGTGTGTGTGTGTGTGTGTGTGTGTGTGTGTGTGTGTGTGGATATTCTCTGAAATTAATGTGAAAAATGTTTCTTCTTCCAGGAAAACATCTTACAGAAAGTCGTGATGACAGCGTTTGCAGACCGGACCGTCGTCACAATCGCAGTAAGTCTCTCCGTCTCTTCTTCTACTGATTGTTGTTGTTGTTGTTGTTAAAAAGCAATAACAACACAAGATTTAATATAACCAGTTCAACAACTTCCAGCAGTTTCATTGTGCTGAGGTCAGGGTTTCCCACACATAGACTTTACTTGGGCGGGCAGCCCGCGTATTTGATATGTATTGTGAACGCAACGCTGCACAAATGTGGGCCTGCCTCACACAGGGGGCTGGCTGTCTACATGACGTGGCCTGCCTCACACAGGGGGCTGGCTGTCCACATGACGTGGCCTGCCTCACAGAGGGGGCTGGCTGTCCACATGACGTGGCCTGCCTCACACAGGGGGCTGGCTGTCCACATGACGTGGCCTGCCTCACACAGGGGGCTGGCTGTCTACATGACGTGGCCTGCCTCAAACAGGGGGCTGGCTGTCCACATGACGTGGCCTGCCTCACACAGGGGGCTGGCTGTCCACATGACGTGGCCTGCCTCACACAGGGGGCTGGCTGTCTACATGACGTGGCCTGCCTCACACAGGGGGCTGGCTGTCTACATGACGTGGCCTGCCTCACACAGGGGGCTGGCTGTCTACATGACGTGGCCTGCCTCACACAGGGGGCTGGCTGTCTACATGACGTGGCCTGCCTCACACAGGGGGCTGGCTGTCCACATGACGTGGCCTGCCGACATGGCCTCTGTCATACAGATCATACATCAGAGCCCTCGATTGGTCTCTGTGTGTCATTCAAGCTCGGGATCACCTCAGCTCAGGTGAGATGAAGGACTCTGAGTGTTTAGATAGTTAACTTAGTCTAAGTTCTCAGTGGGTCTCAGACGGTTTGGTCACCATTTATGTAAACACATATTTCCATTTGAGGGGGGAGTGATTAACCAAACGCATGAATAAAAGAGAGCTAAAACTAGTCTTTGCTGCTTCCTCAAAGAGGAGCAGGGGGAGAGAGGGGGAGAGGAGGGAGAGGGGGAGACAGGTGAGGCTGATTCAGGAGCACAGGCACACTCACAACTATAAATGAACCAAGAATAAACAAGTTTCAGTGTTTTTTTCATATTAGAAATGGTATGTTATTGGTTATGGCCATGATTTTATAATTATTGAAATGTACACAGTTCTGTTTCATATACTCTAGGTGTTTCCATAGATCTAGTCTCTTTATTTGCCCCTCAAAGTGCACCAGATTGATGCTTTTAACTCTAAAATGTAAAACAAACCTTACCGGGGGAGCATGCCCCCGGACCCCCTAGAGGAGTTGAGGTCCACCCCCACTTAAAATCACATGGACAGGTTCCGATTTACAATTTTTGTTTAAATAGAACCCATGTCCATATGTTTATTTGTGGTAGTAGATTTAAACTATAGGGCTATCACTCTGGGCAGCAACGATGTACATGTTCAGAATAAGTCCAGCAAAATGGCCGCGGTGCTGTCTGCCTGACTTAATGTCTCGGTCCGACCCTGCCTGAACCTGTTCGCTCTGCCATCGCGTGAAGGGTCTGCTCACACGCGACCAACAGAAAGGTTCATGTTAATGTTGTTGCACGTCGCACGAGCACGTCACCTCACCCACCCACCCCCCCCCCCCCCCCCACCCGCCACCACAAGTGTATTTCAGATGGGTGGGGAACACTGGAGGTTGTTTTGTCCAGTAGATGCAGACATGTAGCTCCTTTTCTCTCTGAGCTCCATGTGCATTATATTCCCTTTGAAGATGCTTCATGCATTTCCTTTTCCTGAACCTTTCTCTCTTTCTGTTTCTCCACTAAAGATGTAAGAAGTTAATATTCCAGATGCTTGAATGCTGACTTCTTGCTCTCTCTGTGATACCGTCTTTTTGCACTTTTCTGTCCTTTTAAACATTTCTTTCTCCCATCCTCCCTTCTTCTATCCCCTCTCGTTATGATTGTTTCCCATCATCCTCTTCCTCCTCCCCCTCCTCCTCCTCCTCCTCCCCTCAGCACCGTGTGTCCTCCATCTTGGACTCAGAGCAGGTGTTGGTCTTCTCTTCTGGCCTCTTGGTGGAAAGTGACTCTGGTCCCAACCTCTTATCTCAGAAGGAAAGTCTCTTCAGTGTGTTAGTGAGGACTCACAAGTAGACCCTCCTCTTCCTCCTCTTCCTCCTCCTCTTCTTCTTCCATTTCTCTGTTTTCCACTGGTCCTCCTGGCTGAGTCAGAGCTGCAGTCTGGGACAGTCTGGTTGGTATCACGTCAAAACTTCTGCATGCTCTTTTGTGGACGTTTTATAAGCATGCATAAAGGTCCCCCATTAAACTGTTCTTCATCAATACATCACAGGTCTCAGATATATCCAGAGCCTGTCTCTGATTGGCTGAAACACCAAACAGATCATTGCAGCATTACCCATAATCCCCTCTGTTTCAGCCCTGTTTCCAAAGTGCTGATTCTCTGTCTGTTACTTTAGATGAAAATAAGGAGCCCCTCCCCACGCCCCTCTGAGAGAGATATGGTTACAAAGAACTCAATGGGGGGGGGTTACCTTGGTTACTGATTGGCTAATGGTTACTCAAGACAACACATCGTTATGACATCATAAAGTGGCCAAAATCTGATCAGCTCATTTTCAGACAGGTTTTTATAGAAATGGATCAAAAAGAGAGAGAATCTTTGTTCCTGAGACTTTCAGAGTCTCTTTCCACAGAGGGGACACATGTTGATGTAGAAGAGACATGAAGAAGAGGGGACACATGTTGATGTAGAAGAGACATGAAGAAGAGGGGACACATGTTGATGTAGAAGAGACATGAAGAAGAGGGGACACATGTTGATGTAGAAGAGACATGAAGAAGAGGGGACACATGGTGATGTAGAAGAGACATGAAGAAGAGGGGACACATGTTGATGTAGAAGAGACATGAAGAAGAGGGGACACATGTTGATGTAGAAGAGACATGAAGAAGAGGGGACACATGTTGATGTAGAAGATACATGAAGAAGAGGGGACACATGTTGATGTAGAAGAGACATGAAGAAGAGGGGACACATGTTGATGTAGAAGAGACATGAAGAAGAGGGGACACATGTTGATGTAGGAGAGACATGAAGAAGAGGGGACACATGTTGATGTAGAAGAGACATGAAGAAGAGGGGACACATGTTGATGTAGAAGAGACATAAAGAAGAGGGGACACATGTTGATGTAGAAGAGACATGAAGAAGAGGGGACACATGTTGATGTAGGAGAGACATGAAGAAGAGGGGACACATGTTGATGTAGGAGAGACATGGAGAAGAGGGGACACATGTTGATGTAGAAGAGACATGGAGAAGAGGGGACACATGTTGATGTAGAAGAGACATGAAGAAGAGGGGACACATGTTGATGTAGAAGAGACATAAAGAAGAGGGGACACATGTTGATGTAGAAGAGACATGAAGAAGAGGGGACACATGTTGATGTAGGAGAGACATGAAGAAGAGGGGACACATGTTGATGTAGAAGAGACATAAAGAAGAGGGGACACATGTTGATGTAGAAGAGACATAAAGAAGAGGGGACACATGTTGATGTAGAAGAGACATGAAGAAGAGGGGACACATGTTGATGTAGAAGAGACATGAAGAAGAGGGGACACATGCTGATGTAGAAGAGACATGAAGAAGAGGGGACACATGTTGATGAAGAAGAGACATGAAGAAGAGGGGACACATGTTGATGTAGGAGAGACATGAAGAAGAGGGGACACATGTTGATGTAGAAGAGACATGAAGAAGAGGGGACACATGTTGATGTAGAAGAGACATGAAGAAGAGGGGAAACATGTTGATGTAGAAGAGACATGGAGAAGAGGGGACACATGGTGATGTAGAAGAGACATGAAGGAGAGGGGACACATGTTGATGTAGAGGAGACATGGAGAAGAGGGGACACATGGTGATGTAGAAGAGACATGAAGGAGAGGGTACACATTGTGATGTAGAGGAGACATGAAGAAGAGGGGACACATGTTGATGTAGAAGAGACATGAAGAAGAGGGGACACATGTTGATGTAGAAGAGACATGAAGAAGAGGGGACACATGTTGATGTAGAAGAGACATGAAGAAGAGGGGACACATGTTGATGTAGAAGAAACATGAAGAAGAGGGGACACATGTTGATGTAGAAGAGACATGGAGAAGAGGGGATACATGTTGATGTAGAAGAGACATGGAGAAGAGGGGACACATGTTGATGTAGAAGAGACATGGAGAAGAGGGGACACATGTTGATGTAGAGACATGAAGAAGAGGGGACACATGTTGATGTAGAAGAAACATGAAGAAGAGGGGACACATGTTGATGAAGAAGAGACATGGAGAAGAGGGGACACATGTTGATGTAGAAGAGACATGGAGAAGAGGGGACACATGTTGATGTAGAAGAGACATGAAGAAGAGGGGACACATGTTGATGTAGAAGAGACATGAAGAAGAGGGGACACATGTTGATGTAGATGAGACATGGAGAAGAGGGGACACATGTTGATGTAGAAGAGACATGAAGAAGAGGGGGACACATGTTGATGTAGAAGAGACATGAAGAAGAGGGGACACATGTTGATGTAGAAGAGACATGAAGAAGAGGGGACACATGTTGATGTAGAAGAGACATGGAGAAGAGGAGACACATGTTGATGTAGAAGAGACATGAAGAAGAGGGGACACATGTTGATGTAGAAGAGACATGAAGAAGAGGGGACACATGTTGATGTAGAAGATACATGAAGAAGAGGGGACACATGTTGATGTAGGAGAGACATGGAGAAGAGGGGACACATGTTGACGTAGAAGAGACATGGAGAAGAGGGGACACATGTTGATGTAGAAGAGACATGGAGAAGAGGGGACACATGTTGATATAGAAGAGACATGAAGAAGAGGGGACACATGTTGACGTAGAAGAGACATGAAGAAGAGGGGACACATGTTGACGTAGAAGAGACATGAAGAAGAGGGGACACATGTTGATGTAGAAGAGACATGAAGAAGAGGGGACACATGTTGACGTAGAAGAGACATGAAGAAGAGGGGACACATGTTGACGTAGAAGAGACATGAAGAAGAGGGGACACATGTTGATGTAGAAGAGACATGAAGAAGAGGGGACACATGTTGACGTAGAAGACCACTTGGTTTAAACTACACATTAAAGTTTAGAAGCCACCGTAGAGCTCGGTATTCATTTTTATTTAATTTTTATTGTAAATAATTTGAATGTATTTTTATTGTAAATAATTTGAATGTATTTTTATTGTCTTTTGTCGTATCTTATCTTATTTTAGTTTTATTTCCTTTTGTATTCCACTCACATCTTGTCTTCTCATCTTGCTATAACTCCATCATATGTATTTATTTGTTTATTCCACACCTGGCAGTTATTCTAAAACAAGACATGTTCACTTGTACTGGTGGTTGTTTTTATAGCGCATGGTGGAACCTGCCTCTACGATGTTGTTGTTGTTGTTTGTTTTGTCTATACACATATTGATTGATATACTGCTTTGTGTCCGCAGCACCGCGTCCACACCATCCTCGAGGCCGACCTGGTCATCGTGATGAAGCGAGGAAACATCTTGGAGTACGACAAACCGGAGACTCTCCTGGAACAAGAGGACGGGATGTTCGCCTCCTTCGTCCGAGCCGACATGTAGACTCGTGTCGGTCAGAAACGCTCCACGACTGACGGACACTGCTTTTGACTTTTCGTACGTGTCTAACGCTTCTCTGTGACTCTACGGCAGTGTGGGGAGGACGGTAATGTGCGACGATAACGAGAAGCTTCTTCAGATCCAGACACATTATCAGAACATGGTACTTGAATCAGTCAGTCGATCAAAAACTGCCTTTTCAATTCAGAAATGAAATGTACAAACCCTATTTATCATTTCAACGATAATCCAATTCGCTTTTTATCGGGCCCAGGAGTTCAAAACTTTTAATCTCAATCAGATCCGATCAGATTTTGAAATCCCATTTTTTGTGATCCAGGATCAGACATCTGGAGTTCAAAGCAATTCAGGATAGGATCAGCCTGATCCAGGTTACGATTTTTCAAGATGACTAGATCCTGAATATCAGTGCTTTAATCCTACCGATCGCCATCTAGTGGACACTAAAAATATTACAAGGAAGACAAGAGACCACATTGCAGAGACATCTAATGTTTAATTATATTTTTTTATTTGAAAGCTGATGACAGATGATGGACTTTTTTTTTGTTGAAGATATTTTTACTTTAATCTAAATTACATTTGTGATTGACAATCTTTGCTCTTACACTTTTATGAGCATCAACATTTATGTCATCAACATTTGGTTGAAAAAAAAATAGGCCACCACAAACGTGAGCAAAAATGGGAAAAATAAAATTGATTTCCCATGAAGGCTAAAAAGTGTGTATTATTTCAGTTAACAAACTTTGCCATTTTATTTAAACTGCAACATATTTTAAAATAAATGGTACAGTACATTTTGCTCTGGTAATCCACTGGAAACCCACCCCTCTGGTGGGATCAGGGTAATCCAGTTTTTTGGGATCAAACTGATCCCAATCCTGTGTTGTCGGTTTGAACTACCCGTTTTCAAGATTTGATCCAGATTAAAGCTTGGATTGGATTTCCTGATCTGATCGGATATCAAAATAATCCTAATCCTGTTTTTTGGTTTTGAACTCCCCAAAATCCAAATCTGATCTGATCAGATAGGGATTCAAAGTTTTGAACTCCTGGGCCCAGGTTATCTAATTTCAATATTAAAAATAGAAAGGACACATATCCTGGGAGGTTTTCGGTACATTCAAATGTAGAAATTAGAATTTTTTTATGTCTAATTGTAATATAAATGGCTTTATTTGGATTTAAAATAGATAACTTGAGATACATATGGCTGCAAATAGTGGACAAATATACATTTCTTCATAAAAAGGAATAACTATTGAGATATTTCTACAACTTCAGGTGTTTCAAGGCAGAATGTATGAGTATATAAGGCTTTCTGTAAATGATCATTACGGATTTACATATATTGGAAAGTTATGAAATGTATTTTAAACACGTATCAGTGGTATTACTCTCGAGCACAATAATAAGGAGGGGAGGAACTTGTATTTTTAAATATCTGAATGTTGGCTCTGGCCAGTTGTTTCTGCATCGAGCAGTTTTTAAATAATAGGATCTGATATTTTAGATGTGTGCTTTGTATTTCATGTGACATAGAAGTAAAACTGATAGAAGCTGCATCCAAAATGTCCTGGAAGATTAGTCCCATCATATCAGGAGTTTGAGGACAACACACTGACGTCCCTTTGCTTTAACTTGTGGGTCTTTTTGGGGCACATTTCGTCCTGAAAAAAGAAACTAGGAGTTCAAAGCTGTTTTTGTTTCTTTGTTCGCAAACACTTCCTTTGGACGAGATAAGCGTGTGTGTGTGTGTGTGTGTGTGTGTGTGTGTGTGTGTGTGTGTGTGTGTGTGTGTGTGTGTGTGTGTGTGTGTGTGTGTGTGTGTGTGTGTGTGTGTGTGTGTGTGTGTGTGTGTGTGTGTGTGTGTGTGTGTGTGTGTGTGTGTGGCAGAGATATACCAGAAACAAATCCAAAATGTGATTTTTCACTTTCCAAAGAACCCTTTTTTTTCTTCTTGATATTTAGAAACAGTATAACCCGATCTTTTCACTTATCAGGTATCAAACTGACTGATAAAACATTTGATTAGGATTCATTTCGTAAGGATAGACCTGGGTTACCCTCCTCCCCTCGGCTCCATATCTCCGGTCATGAGTTTAATTTCAATTTAATTTCCAGAAGTTGGGTATTTTATTTCTCCTAAATGCCATCTTTTCTCTATCAGTTGTATTTCTGTGCAGCTCTAGTGAAACACTGAAGGGTCTCTCTCAGTCTGAGACCCCGCTGTCTGTCTGGGTCGTGCTTTGCTGTACAAATATTATCCTGTGGGGACAAAAGACCCCAAAATGTACTCCCCATTGACTCACATTCACTCCCATTAACCCCTGATATATTTAAAGGTTACTGCTCACTGATGTTGATTTCAAAAGCTCTAAGATATTCAATTACAATCCTCTTTTCATGCTGCATTAATCAACATTTACATACAATATAAAAGCCCATTTCTACCAGAAAAGATTCAGCAAGTCACAAAGTATCTGGAAATACTGACTTTTATGAATCAAAATATTAAAAAAATTCTCAAAATATTACGATTTTTTTTCTCAAAATATTAAGAATTTCTCACAAAATATTTTTAAAAAATCGCAAATTATTAATCTTACGATTTGTTTGCGAAATATCTCCGATAAATATTACAATTTTTTTCGATACAAATGAAGATTTTTTTCGCTAAATATTACGATGTTTTCGCTAAATATTACGATGTTTTCGCTAAATATTACGATTCTCCCCGCAACATTTCTCCCAAAAATCGTAAGATTTTTTTGCAAAACATTACATTTTTTTTTGCTAAATATTACGAATTTTTCGCACATTTTTCCCAAAATATTATTATTCTCAAAATACAAAAGCCCATTTCTGCCAATTTAAGGCATTTTAAATATACTTTATTGGAAAAGTATGATTTACTGATCTGGAAATCTCAAAATATAAAAAATATTGAGATTTTTTTCCCCAAATATTCAAAATGATTCTCAAAAGATAACGATTTTTTTTCAAAGTTATAACTTATCCCTTCATATTGTTTTGACATACTTTGTATCTTATTAAAAGAGACATTATTAAAAGAATCATTCAGTATGTCAAAATACTGAAGTTATAATAACGTTGAAATATATACATTTTTTTCCTTATCCAGACACAAAAGTCTTCCATTAAATGCGTGTGAGGTGCTTTTGTCCCTTTTTGTATTTTTGAGATGAATTATACTCACTTTGCTTCCTGATGGCATGTTTTAAATGACTTTGTACTGTACAGATATACATTATTTAGCAAGAATTTCATTCATTTAGTTTTTTTGACAAGAAAGCAGTATCAATTACCATCTTTACATCTTATATCTCATGTTTGTTCTTTTTAAATAGAAAATGCATCACAAGTGTGGGTTTATTTATGTTTGACAGCTCATTGTAACACAGTAAACACTCATAAAAGCACATTTGAATGTTATAACAATGCATCTTAGTACCATTTGATTTCATTTTTACTATAAATGTATGTACGTGTACATTCTGTATATCCAATACTTTTTATCTCGCTCAGTATTATTATTATTATTATTATTATACTTATTATTATTATAATGTGTGCCTCAGTTTTTTTACACTTAAAATGATAATAAAGGGTTTTGAGTGACTTCGTGCCTTCTTGTTTCTTTCTGATCTCATACAATAAATTGCTAACGGGCGCCCCCTGGTGGCTGAGCGTCACATCTCTACAGATCAATTCTACTCTTTTTTAAATCATTTAAATCATTTCTGACAGCCAAAAACATGCCAAGAAGTATGTCAGAGAGAGAGATTAATTGAATATTTATTTATTTATTAATTTCCCTATATTTAAGGCTATTACATGTTTAATTATATATTAATTATTTCTATATTTTAGGCTTTTAATGTATATTTATTTAATTTCTATATTTTAGGCCATTAGGCCATGTATTTATTTTTCAATATTGTAGACAATAGATGTATATATATATCTATAGTTTAGGCTATTACATTTATATATGTTTTCTGTATTCAAGGCTATTTAATATATATTTATTATCACAATGCAAACATTCTTAACATGTCCTAATGTCACCCACTGACTATTTAATTAAAAGTTATTAGTAAGTATTCATATTCACACAAGTCTGTGTGGTTGTATTTATTAACAGCTATCCATTTAGTCCACATATATAATTGTATAATATAACTGAGGACTATTTCCAAATGATTTATTTTTGTAAAAGATCAATTAATCTGTTTTTATTTTTTAATTGGAGAAAGGTCCAAAACGCTCAAAGAAAAAGGAAATCTGGACTTTAAATGTTGTACAAAAGTTCTCATTGAT
Source organism: Notothenia rossii (assembly GCF_949606895.1). NCBI lineage: Eukaryota > Metazoa > Chordata > Actinopteri > Perciformes > Nototheniidae > Notothenia > Notothenia rossii. The sequence continues at coordinate 27,250 of NW_027639689.1, forward strand.
TTTTGTAAATACTGATTCAAAGTTACATGCATATAGTTATGACATTAACTTATTGAGATATTTGTATTGGTGCTATTGTTTGTTTTGTCAAACAATTCCAACACGTTTTCTTTGAAACACATAAATGAGTCATTTTCAAGGGAGGTTTTTATTCGTTTGGCTTTAAACGTCGTGTTTTCCGAGGGTCACCGAGCGGTCCTTGAAGGCAGCAGCAGGTCTGGGGCTCTGGAAGTTTGTCCTACGTCAACAGGAGAGGAGCGCGTCCTCCCTCAGAGGAAACTTCCTCCAAATGTGGACACACGGAACAGACTTTGCGCGTCTTTCTGTGCGCTTTTCCTGCAGGTGGACATGCTGGATCCGCGCGTAATTACGCACTAAAACCCGGATTAAAACACACTTTTCACCCTTTTTGGACTCACATTCAACAAGGAGATGTTGGCGAGAAAGAGCATCATCCCGGAGGAGTTTGGACTCCCGGGGCTCGCCTCTCGGATGCCCCGAAAACCGGTGTTCAGGGACCGGGTAAACAAGGCGCGCTTCATCGCCAAAAACGGATCGTGCAACTTGGCGCACAAGAACATCCGGGAGCAGGGGAGATTCCTGCAGGACGTGTTCACCACGCTGGTGGACCTGAAGTGGCGGTTCACGCTGGTCATCTTCTCCACCACCTTCGTCAGCAGCTGGCTGCTGTTCGCCATGAGCTGGTGGCTCGTGGCGTTTGCGCACGGGGACCTGGACCCGGTGCGGCACAACGGCACACACTGCGTCACCGACGTCAAGTAAGAGAGATATTAGAGTCGTCAGTATTATAAAAAGTATATATAAAAGTGTGGTTTGGGTTGTTAGAGTGTCTTTTATTAGACTTAAAACATTTCTCTTCCACCCTTACTTGATGCAAACTCTCCTCTCCTTCGTCTCTTCCTCCATTTTTTATTCGATAAATGAGGAGGAGTAATACAAAAGAAAATATATTAATTAAGGCAGGAAGTAACATAAGTTTTTCTCCCATCCTTACAGGGAGAGTTCAGTAAAGATTGTTGGAGGGGAGGGACGTTTTTGGCACCTCCCTCTCACTTTACCTCACCCTCTTTCCCTCCCTCTATCTGTCTCTCTTTCCCATTGTCCCCCTTCCGGTAGAATTACTTTTTAAAAACACTTTGAAGGTACTTGTTGTACTTCTTGACTATTTGACTTTAATGCTACTTTCTACTTCTACTCCATTACATCTCAGAGGCAAATCATTTCCTTTTTACTCCACTACTAATAACTTTGCAGAGAAAAAATATGATAAATGATCATCAAATAAAAAAAAAGTGTAATAAATAAACTGTATTGCACTCTAGGGAAAACTCACTGGCTACCCAGCAGTACATAAAGTTCTCAAAACAAATTATAATGTTTACTTTACCTTGATGGATACGTTTCTTATTCTCATAAACTGGGTAGTTTTTCTAAATATAAGCAAAGTGATTCTTGATACGGGGCAACAAAAGGTCAACTTCATTAAAGCTGTATCAGAAAGACTTCAGAAAGATTTAAAGCAGCTGCAGATTTTTATTTTCTAAAAATAATCCAACATTATCTGCCAGAAGCTCAACGACACTGACTCCGTTTGGCAGGAAGAAACGTTATATCATATTTTTAATAAATCTGAAGTCCTCCAGCCATGATTAAAGAGGCCCTATTCGGCTTTTTGGCGTTTTCCCTTTCCTGTAGTTCTATAGGTTTTAGTGCATGTAAATGGTCTGTGAAGAACACAGTGACATCACTATGTATCACTCGCACTCCTATTGGCTAGCGCTCCAACACATTGTAGGTGATAGGCTAAGGGGCGGGACATCTCTAAGTGGTTGACCAATCACAACACAGCCGTCCAGCTAACCAATCAGAGCAGACTGGGCTCTGGTTTCAGACAGAGGGTGAAAAGAGGTGCTGCAAAACTACACACTGATATACACCTGAACATCAGCAGGAGAGGACTCTTTAAAGTAGAGACACTACATACTGATATACACCTGAACATCAGCAGGAGAGGACTCTTTAAAGTAGAGACACTACATACTGATATACACCTGAACATCAGCCGGAGAGGACTCTTTAAAGTAGATACACTACATACTGATATACACCTGAACATCAGCAGGAGAGGACTCTTTAAAGTAGAGACACTACATACTGATATACACCTGAACATCAGCCGGAGAGGACTCTTTAAAGTAGAGACGCTACATACTGATATACACCTGAACATCAGCAGGAGAGGACTCTTTAAAGTAGAGATACTACATACTGATATACACCTGAACATCAGCAGGGGAGCACTCTTTAAAGTAGAGACACTATACACCTGAACATCAGCAGGAGAGGACTCTTTAAAGTAGAGACACTACATACTGATATACACCTGAACATCAGCAGGAGGGAACTTTTTAAAGTAGAGACACTACATACTGATATACACCTGAACATCAGCAGGAGGGAACTTTTTAAAGTAGAGACACTACATACTGATATACACCTGAACATCAGCCGGAGAGGACTCTTTAAAGTAGAGACACTACATACTGATATACACCTGAACATCAGCAGGAGAGGACTCTTTAAAGTAGAGACACTACATACTGATATACACCTGGACATCAGCAGGAGAGGACTCTTTAAAGTAGAGACACTACATACTGATATACACCTGAACATCAGCAGGAGGGAACTTTTTAAAGTAGAGACACTACATACTGATATACACCTGAACATCAGCCGGAGAGGACTCTTTAAAGTAGAGACACTACATACTGATATACACCTGAACATCAGCAGGAGAGGACTCTTTAAAGTAGAGACACTACATACTGATATACACCTGGACATCAGCAGGAGAGGACTCTTTAAAGTAGAGATGCTACATACTGATATACACCTGAACATCAGCAGGAGAGGACTCTTTAAAGTAGATACACTATACACCTGAACATCAGCAGGAGAGGACTCTTTAAAGTAGAGACACTACATACTGATATACATCTGAACATCAGCAGGAGAGGACTCTTTAAAGTAGAGACACTACATACTGATATACACCTGAACATCAGCAGGAGAGAACTCTTTAAAGTAGAGACACTACGTACTGATATACACCTGAACATC
>NW_027639688.1:0-19857 GCF_949606895.1 Notothenia rossii
TTTACCATTGTTGTTTTATTTCGGTTCCTCATGAAGAGTCTATATTTCATTAATGTCCAATGTGTGTGTGTGTGTGTGTGTGTGTGTGTGTGTGTGTGTGTGTGTGTGTGTGTGTGCAGTTGAACAGCATGGAGCAGTGCGCCTCCCCCTCCTCCTCTCTGGAGGAGATCATGGATCGAGCCTACGAGAAATACAACCTGGAGCTACGACGAGTCCAGGTGCTCTACTGCAGAGCAGGTACACACACACACACACACACACACACACACACACACACACACACACACACACACACACACACACACACACACACACACACACTTGGCTTCTTACTGAAATGTGTTTTGTTCCTTAATATGATTTATAATTGTATTCCTCTTTCTTCGTTGGTATCACATCCAAAGCTCTGGGTTCCTCTGGTTATTACCGGGTAGATAGTTGTGTTAGGGTTAGGGTTAGGGTTAACCCTAACCCTAACCCTAACCGGGTAGATAGTTGTGTTTTTATTTTCTGTAAATTCACTGTTTCTGGTTCATGAAGAGTTTCTGCCTGAAAGTTCTAAATAAATGTTCTCTCCTCCAGGCGAGGATTGGGCGTCTGCGCGGCTGCAGGCCTCCTCCCAGCTGCACCTCCTGCAGCCGCTGGACTTCAGCCTGCAGCTGGCCAAGAGCATGGTGGACCGGGACGCCCGCATGCCCAGGTGAGAGAGTCCTACCTGTGCACAGGTGCAGACCCCCCCCCCAACTGTAGTTCATTATTCACTCTGTGTTCAGGTTCAAGGTGTCGGGGGACCTGCCGCTGTTGCACCTGAAGATCTCAGACAGGAATATTCACGGCCTCCTGGACCTGGTGGACAGCATCCCCCTCCCCATCATGGGCTCGCCTGCCTCCACCCCCACAGAGAAGGTGCACTTGGTACGGTCCGTTCCCCCGGAGGTTAGGGGACGTTTTGGGAGGAGTTTGGGAAAGGTTTGGAGGAAGTTTGGAGGAAGATTAGAGGAAGTTAAGAGGAAGTTAAGAGGAAGTTTAGTGGAAGTTTGAAGGAAGTTAGAGGAAGTTTGAAGGAAGTTTGGAGGAAGTTTGAAGGAAGTTAAGAGGAAGTTTAGTGGAAGTTTGAAGGAAGTTAAGAGGAAGTTTAGTGGAAGTTTGGAGGAAGTTTGAAGGAAGTTAAGAGAAAGTTTGGAGGAAGTTTGGAGGAAGTTTGAAGGAAGTTTACAGGAAGTTTGCAGGAAGTTTGGAGAAAGTATTGAATAAATTCAGAGGAAGTTAAGAGGAAGTTAAGAAGAAGTTTAGTGGAAGTTTGAAGGAAGTTAGAGGAAGTTTAGAGGAAGTTTGGAGGAAGTTTGGAGGAAGATTAGAGGACGTTTGCAGGAAGTTTGGAGGAGGTTTGGAGGAAGTTTGGAGAAAGTATTGAATAAATTCAGAGGAAGTTAAGAGGAAGTTAAGAGGAAGTTTGGAGGAAGATTAGAGTAAGTTTGGAGGAAGTTTGGAGGAGGTTTGGAGGAAGTTCGGAGAAAGTTTTGAAGAAATTCAGAGGAAGTTAAGAGGAAGTTAAGAGGAAGTTATGAGGAAGTTTAGAGGACGTTTAGAGGAAGTTTGGAGGAAGTTTGGAGGAAGTTAGGAGGAAGTTTAGAGGAACTTTGGAGGAAGATTAGAGGAAGTTTGGAGGAAGTTTGGAGAAAGTATTGAAGAAATTCAGAGGAAGTTAAGAGGAAGTTAAGAGGAAGTTATGAGGAAGTTTGTAGTAAGTTTAGAGCAAGTTGGAGGAAGATTAGAGGAAGTTTGGAGGAAGTTTAGAGGAAGTTTGGAGGAAGTTTGTAGCAAGTTTGGAGGAAGTTTAGTGGAAGTTTGGAGGAAGTTTAGAGGAAGTTTGGAGGAAGTTTGTAGCAAGTTTGGAGAAAGTTTTGAAGAAATTCAGAGGAAGTTAAGAGGAAGTTATGAAGAAGTTTGGAGGAAGTTTGGAGGAAGTTTAGAGGAAGTTTAGAGGAAGTTTGGAGGAAGTTTAGAGGAAGTTTAGAGGAAGTTTGGAGGAAGTTTAGAGGAAGTTTGGAGGGAGATTAGAGGAAGTTTGGAGGAAGATTAGAAGAAGTTTGGAGGAAGTTTAGTGGAAGTTTGAAGGAAGTTAAGAGGAAGTTTAGTGGAAGTTTGGAGGAAGTTTGAAGGAAGTTAAGAGGAAGTTTAATGGAAGTTTGGAGGAAGTTTAGAGGAAGTTTGGAGGAAGATAAGAGGAAGTTTGGAGGAAGTTTGGAGGAAGTTTAGAGGAAGTTAAGAGGAAGTTTGGAGAAAGTTTTGAAGAAATTCAGAGGAAGTTTGGAGGAAGTTTGGAGGAAGTTTAGAGGAAGTTTGGAGGAAGATTAGAGGAAGTTTAGAGGAAGTTTAGAGGAAGTTTAGAGGAAGTTTAGAGGAAGTTTGGAGGAGGTTTGGAGGAAGTTCGGAGAAAGTTTTGAAGAAATTCAGAGGAAGTTAAGAGGAAGTTAAGAAGAAGTTTAGTGGAAGTTTGAAGGAAGTTAGAGGAAGTTTAGAGGAAGTTTGGAGGAAGTTTGGAGGAAGATTAGAGGACGTTTGGAGGAAGATAAGAGGAAGTTTGGAGGAAGTTTGGAGGAAGTTTAGAGGAAGTTAAGAGGAAGTTTGGAGAAAGTTTTGAAGAAATTCAGAGGAAGTTAAGAGGAAGTTAAGAGGAAGTTATGAGGAAGTTTAGAGGAAGTTTGGAGGAAGATTAGAGGAAGTTTGGAGGAAGATTAGAGGAAGTTTGGAGGAAGTTTGGAGGAAGTTTGGAGGAAGATTAGAGTAAGTTTGGAGGAAGTTTGGAGGAAGATTAGAGGAAGTTTAGAGGAAGTTTGGAGGAAGTTTGGAGGAAGTTTGGAGGAAGATTAGAGTAAGTTTAGAGGAAGTTTAGAGGAAGTTTGGAGGAAGTTTAGAGGAAATTCAGAGGAAGTTTATAGGAAGTTTAGAGGAAATTCAGAGGAAGTTTAGAGGAAGTTTAGAGGAAGTTTGGAGGAAGATAAGAGGAAGTTTAGAGGAAGTTTAGAGGAAGTTTGGAGGAAGTTTGGAGGAAGATAAGAGGAAGTTTGGAGGATTTTAGAGGAAGTTTGGAGGAAGTTTAGAGGAAGTTTGGAGGAAGATAAGAGGAAGTTTGGAGGATTTTAGAGGAAGTTTGGAGGAAGATAAGAGGAAGTTTAGAGGAAGTTTGGAGGAAGTTTAGAGGAAGTTTAGAGGAAGTTTGGAGAAAGTTTTGAAGAAATGCAGAGGAAGTTAAGAGGAAGTTATGAGGAAGTTTAGAGGAAGTTTGGAGGAATATTAGAGGAAGTTTAGAGGAAGTTTGGAGGAAGTTTAGAGGAAGTTTGGAGGAAGTTTAGAGTAAGTTTAGAGGAAGTTTGGAGGAAGATTAGAGGAAGTTTGGAGGAAGATTAGAGGAAGTTTGGAGGAAGTTTGGAGGAAGTTTGGAGGAAGATTAGAGTAAGTTTGGAGGAAGTTTGGAGGAAGATTAGAGGAAGTTTAGAGGAAGTTTGGAGGAAGTTTAGAGGAAGTTTAGAGGAAGTTTGGAGGAAGTTTAGAGGAACTTTGGAGGAAGTTTGGAGGAAGTTTTGAAGAAATTCAGAGGAAGTTAAGAGGAAGTTTGGAGGAAGTTTGGAGGAAGATAAGAGTAAGTTTAGAGGAAGTTTGGAGGAAGTTTGGAGGAAGATAAGAGTAAGTTAAGAGGAAGTTTGGAGGAAGTTTGGAGGAAGATAAGAGTAAGTTTAGAGTAAGTTTAGAGGAAGTTTGGAGAAAGTTTTGAAGAAATGCAGAGGAAGTTAAGAGGAAGTTAAGAGGAAGTTATGAGGAAGTTTAGAGGAAGTTTAGAGGAAATTCAGAGGAAATTCAGAGGAAGTTTAGAGGAAGTTTAGAGGAAGTTTAGAGGAAGTTTGGAGGAAGTTTAGAGGAAGTTTGGAGGAAGTTTGGAGGAAGTTTAGAGGAAATTTAGAGGAAATTCAGAGGAAATTCAGAGGAAGTTTAGAGGAAGTTTAGAGGAAGTTTAGAGGAAGTTTGGAGGAAGTTTGGAGGAAGATAAGAGGAAGTTTGGAGGATTTTAGAGGAAGTTTAGAGGAAGTTTGGAGGAAGTTTGGAGGAAGATAAGAGGAAGTTTGGAGGATTTTAGAGGAAGTTTGGAGGAAGTTTAGAGTAAGTTTAGAGGAAGTTTAGAGGAAGTTAAGAGGAAGTTATGAGGAAGATTAGAGGAAGTTTAGAGGAAGTTTGGAGGAAGTTTAGAGGAAGTTTAGAGGAAGTTTGGAGGAAGTTTGGAGGAAGTTTGGAGGAAGATAAGAGGAAGTTTGGAGGATTTTAGAGGAAGTTTGGAGGAAGTTTAGAGGAAGTTTAGAGGAAGTTTAGAGGAAGTTAAGAGGAAGTTAAGAGGAAGTTATGAGGAAGTTTAGAGGAAGTTTGGAGGAAGTTTAGAGGAAGTTTAGAGGAAGTTTGGAGGAAGTTTAGAGGAAATTCAGAGAAAATTCAGAGGAAGTTTAGAGGAAGTTTAGAGGAAGTTTAGAGGAAGTTTGGAGGAAGTTTGGAGGAAGATAAGAGGAAGTTTGGAGGATTTTAGAGGAAGTTTGGAGGAAGTTTGGAGGAAGATAAGAGGAAGTTTGGAGGATTTTAGAGGAAGTTTGGAGGAAGTTTGGAGGAAGATAAGAGGAAGTTTAGAGGAAGTTTGGAGGAAGTTTAGAGGAAGTTTGGAGAAAGTTTTGAAGAAATGCAGAGGAAGTTAAGAGGAAGTTATGAGGAAGTTTAGAGGAAGTTTGGAGAAAGTTTTGAAGAAATGCAGAGGAAGTTAAGAGGAAGTTATGAGGAAGTTTAGAGGAAGTTTGGAGGAAGATTAGAGGAAGTTTAGAGGAAGTTAAGAGGAAGTTAAGAGGAAGTTATGAGGAAGTTTAGAGGAAGTTTGGAGGAAGATTAGAGGAAGATTAGAGGAAGTTTGGAGGAAGTTTAGAGGAACTTTGGAGGAAGTTTAGAGGAAGTTTGGAGAAAATTTTGAAGAAATTCAGAGGAAGTTAGTTAAGAGGAACTTTGGAGGAAGATTAGAGGAAGATTGGAGGAAGTTTAGAGGAAGTTTGGAGGAAGTTTGGAGGAAATTTAGAGGAAGTTTGGAGGAAATTTGGAGGAAGTTTTGAAGAAATTCAGAGGAAGTTAAGAGGAAGTTAAGAGGAAGTTTGGAGGAAGTTTGGAGGAAGTTTGGAGGAAGTTTAGAGGAAGTTTGGAGGAAGATTAGAGGAAGTTTGGAGAAAGTTTTGAAGAAATTCAGAGGAAGTTAAGAGGAACTTTGGAGGAAGATTAGAGGAAGTTTGGAGGAAGTTTGGAGGAAGTTTAGAAGAAATTCAGAGGAAGTTAAGAGGAAGTTAAGAGGAAGTTTGGAGGAAGTTTGGAGAAAGTTTTGAAGAAATTCAGAGGAAGTTAAGAGGAAGTTATGAGGAAGTTTGGAGGAAGTTTAGAGGAAGTTTGGAGGGAGATTAGAGAAAGTTTAGAGGAAGATTAGAAGAAGTTTGGAGGAAGTTTAGAGGAAGTTCGGAGGAAGTTTGGAGGAAGTTTGGAGGAAGATTAGAGGAAGTTTGGAGGAAGATTAGAGGAAGTTTAGAGGAAGATTAGAGGAAGTTTGGAGGAAGTTTAGAGGAAGTTTGGAGGAAGATTAGAGGAAGTTTGGAGGAAGATTAGAGGAAGTTTAGACGAAGATTAGAGGAAGTTTGGAGGAAGTTTAGAGGAAGTTTGGAGGAAGATTAGAGGAAGTTTGGAGGAAGTTTGGAGAAAGTTTTGAAGAAATTCAGAGGAAGTTAAGAGGAAGTTAAGAGGAAGTTATGAGGAAGTTTGGAGTAAGTTTAGAGCAAGTTTGGAGGAAGATTAGAGGAAGTTTGGAGGAAGATTAGAGGAAGTTTGGAGGAAGATTAGAGGAAGTTTAGAGGAAGATTAGAGGAAGTTTGGAGGAAGTTTAGAGGAAGTTTGGAGGAAGATTAGAGGAAGTTTGGAGGAAGTTTGGAGAAAGTTTTGAAGAAATTCAGAGGAAGTTAAGAGGAAGTTAAGAGGAAGTTATGAGGAAGTTTGGAGGAAGTTTGGAGGAAGTTTGGTGGAAGATTAGAGGAAGTTTGGAGGAAGATTGGAGGAACTTTGGAGGAACTTTGGAGGAACTTTGGAGGAACTTTGGAGGAAGATTAGAGGAAGTTTGGAGGAACTTTGGAGGAAGTTTAGAGGAAGATTAGAGGAAGTTTGGAGGAAGTTTAGAGGAAGTTTAGAGGAACTTTGGTGGAAGATTAGAGGAAGTCTGGAGGAAGTTTGGAGGAAGTTTAGAGGAAGTTTAGAGGAAGTTTGGAGGAAGTTTAGAGGAACTTTGGTGGAAGATTAGAGGAAGTTTGGAGGAAGTTTGGAGGAAGTTTAGAGGAAGTTTAGAGGAAGTTTGGAGGAAGTTTGGTGGAAGATTAGAGGAAGTTTGGAGGAAGATTGGAGGAACTTTGGAGGAAGTTTGGAGGAAGTTTGGAGGACGTTTGGAGGAAGTTTAGAGGAAGTTTAGAGGAACTTTGGAGGAAGTTTAGAGGAAGATTAGAGGAAGTTTAGAGGAAGTTCGGAGGAAGTTTGGAGGAAGTTTGGAGGAAGATTAGAGGAAGTTCGGAGGAAGTTTGGAGGAAGTTTGGAGGAAGATTAGAGGAAGTTTGGAGGAAGATTAGAGGAAGTTTAGAGGAAGATTAGAGGAAGTTTGGAGGAAGTTTAGAGAAAGTTTAGAGGAAGATTAGAAGAAGTTTGGAGGAAGTTTAGAGGAAATTCGGAGGAAGTTTGGAGGAAGTTTGGAGGAAGATTAGAGGAAGTTTGGAGGAAGATTAGAGGAAGTTTAGAGGAAGATTAGAGGAAGTTTGGAGGAAGTTTAGAGGAAGTTTGGAGGAAGATTAGAGGAAGTTTGGAGGAAGTTTGGAGAAAGTTTTGAAGAAATTCAGAGGAAGTTAAGAGGAAGTTAAGAGGAAGTTAAGAGGAAGTTATGAGGAAGTTTGGAGTAAGTTTAGAGCAAGTTTGGAGGAAGATTAGAGGAAGTTTGGAGGAAGTTTGGAGGAAGTTTGGTGGAAGATTAGAGGAAGTTTGGAGGAACTTTGGAGGAAGTTTGGAGGAAGTTTGGAGGAAGATTGGAGGAACTTTGGAGGAACTTTGGAGGAAGTTTGGAGGAAGTTTGGAGGAAGATTAGAGGAAGTTTGGAGGAACTTTGGAGGAAGTTTAGAGGAAGTTTAGAGGAACTTTGGAGGAAGTTTAGAGGAAGATTAGAGGAAGATTAGAGGAAGTTTAGAGGAACTTTGGTGGAAGATTAGAGGAAGTTTGGAGGAAGTTTGGAGGAAGTTTAGAGGAAGATTAGAGGAAGATTAGAGGAAGTTTAGAGGAACTTTGGTGGAAGATTAGAGGAAGTTTGGAGGAAGTTTGGAGGAAGTTTAGAGGAAGTTTAGAGGAACTTTGGTGGAAGATTAGAGGAAGTTTGGAGGAAGTTTGGAGGAAGTTTAGAGGAAGTTTAGAGGAAGTTTGGAGGAAGTTTGGTGGAAGATTAGAGGAAGTTTGGAGGAAGATTGGAGGAACTTTGGAGGAAGTTTGGAGGAAGTTTGGAGGAAGTTTGGAGGAAGATTAGAGGAAGTTTGGAGGACGTTTGGAGGAAGTTTAGAGGAAGTTTAGAGGAACTTTGGAGGAAGTTTAGAGGAAGATTAGAGGAAGTTTGGAGGAAGTTTAGAGGAAGTTTAGAGGAACTTTGGTGGAAGATTAGAGGAAGTTTGGAGGAAGTTTGGAGGAAGTTTAGAGGAAGTTTAGAGGAACTTTGGTGGAAGATTAGAGGAAGTTTGGAGGAAGTTTGGAGGAACTTTGGAGGAACTTTGGAGGAAGTTTGGAGGAAGTTTGGAGGAAGATTAGAGGAAGTTTGGAGGAAGATTGGAGGAAGATTAGAGGAAGTTTGGAGGAAGTTTGGAGGAAGATTAGAGGAAGTTTGGAGGAAGATTGGAGGAAGTTTAGAGGAAGTTTGGAGGACGTTTGGAGGAAGTTTAGAGGAAGATTAGAGGAAGTTTGGAGGACGTTTGGAGGAAGTTTAGTGGAACTTTAGAGGAACTTTGGAGGAAGTTTAGAGGAAGATTAGAGGAAGTTTGGAGGAAGTTTAGAGGAAGTTTAGAGGAAGTTTAGAGGAACTTTGGAGGAAGTTTAGAGGAAGATTAGAGGAAGTTTGGAGAAAGTTTAGAGGAAGTTTAGAGGAACTTTGGTGGAAGATTAGAGGAAGTTTGGAGGAAGTTTGGAGGAAGTTTAGAGGAAGTTTAGAGGAAGTTTGGAGGAAGTTTAGAGGAAGATTAGAGGAAGTTTGGAGGAAGTTTAGAGGAAGTTTGGAGGAAGTTTAGAGGAAGATTAGAGGAAGTTTGGAGGACGTTTGGAGGAAGTTTTGAGGAAGTTGATATTAAGATTAGAGGAGGTTTGGGAGACGTTTGGTTGGGGTTATTGATCGATGAATGACGGTGGGAATGATGTCTCTGTGTTACTGTTTTCCCACTATAGGGGCCGTCCTATGGGAGAGCGTCAGTAATCAATCTGCCCCCCCCACTCCTGTACCCTATGGAGGCAGGTGAGTGCTGCCCCCCTTCTCAATATAACATGAACTCCTATACCTTTATAAATGCTATCATGGTCTGAACCTGTTCCTCTGATCAGACTCAGACGACACCAGCGGGAAGTCTTCCGACGAGGATCTGCAGCGCTCGGCTCAGGAGGAAATCACTGAGCTGTACTTCAAGTTCGAGGTCAAAGAGGTGCGTTTTCAACATTCATCCTGTGTGGTGCGTTCAGGCGCTGGTGTGTATCTTTTTACATTCCTCCTCTGTGGTGTGTTCAGGTGCCTGTACTACGAAGCTGGTTCAACCTAACCTGGATATGTTTGAGTTAGCCGGTTGGCCTAATCCAAAACATACGCGCTCTCGCTAAACGGTCCTACGACGCGGGTTATCAAGTGGATCGCTCAAGCCAGCCGTGTCCTATCTAGTTAGGAGCGTTCACATGAAAGGGGTGGTATCTGGAGCATTCGACCAATCACAAACATGGAGAAGCGTACTGACAGCACAGCGTCATACTTCCTGAATGAAAAGTCAACTATAATATTAGACATATGAAGAAGTGAAACTTTAAACATCCATGACTTAAACACTTGATCCAGGATCAAAGCCACATAGCTGCACCTGCAAGGTGAATACAGCTGGTAACAGAACAAGTGTTTGAATGCGTACATGAACAGGTTTATGATATCACTGCCCCGTCTAAGACACCATCTGACTTTCATTACATTTGACTCGAGTGTTTCCTCAACTTAATGTGTTGCTTCAAATAATCCTTCTGCATACAGTATGTGACACTGTGAGTGTTGCACGGCCAGATACGGCTCAGCTGACTCAGATAAGGAGATGATACATTATGATGTGATATGCCGCGGACTGTACTTAATGTTACTCTGATCCGGTTACTTATGTTGTGACAGATATTTAAGTAAGCTTTCTTAACGTTAATGTTATAATAGTCAGATTGCTCTGAAGATGGGAGGTGATATTCTATTCATGTTCACGTTCACACAGTCGGTCATTTGAACTTCAACGGCAGCTTGAACTGTTTTTCCTTTCTCCTGTAATATGACTTGATCGCTTTAAACTGCACACTGTTGTTATCAGCTGTTCCACCATGGTTTCTACCTCAACCTCTAATAGATTTATCCTTATGGAAACAGTTACATTCAATGAAAAATAAAATCAATGTGCAGGCTTACGTGAAAACTTTTCTACATGAACAATACGGGCAGTTTATACATTAAATAAATCAACAGTAGGTGGCGATATATGCTCCAAGTGGAAGCGATTCGCCATTAAAGCAAAGAAGAAGAAGAAGAACACCGCACAGTTGATCCCTTATCCTGGAACATATCCTGCTTCGGAGCACAGACTAGGTTCCAGGATAAGTCACCATGGAGATCAAGCCCGCTAATAAGTGAACCAGCTTCGTAGTACCGGAAATCCCAGAAGTTATCTTGCTAAACGAAAATCCTGCTTCGTAGTATACCCCCCAGGTTAGCCGCTCAGCATCAGTTACCATGGAGATCTAGCCCGCTAAAAAGAGAACCAGCTTCGTAGGACCGGAAACCCCGAGTTTTCCCTGAAGTTAGCCGCTAAGAGAACATCCTGCTTCGTAGTACAGGCCTCAGGTGCTGCTGTGTATAGTGTTTACATTCATCCTGGGTGGTGCGTTCATGTGCTGCTGTGTATAGTTTAACATTGTTCCTGTGTGGTGCATTCAGGTGCCGGTGTGTATCTTTTTACATTCATCCTCTGTGGTGTGTTCAGGTGCTGCTGTGTATAGTTTAACATTGTTCCTGTGTGGTGCGTTCAGGTGCTCCTGGAGATGTTGCGGGAGCAGAGCACTGTGTTGTCCCTCAGTGTGTGTGAGCTCATTGTTCCTGTGTGGTGCGTTCAGGTGCTGTTTGAGATGCTGCGGGAGCAGAGCACTGTGTTGTCCCTCAGTGTGTGTGAGCTCGGGGCAGAGGGCAGGAGGCGGAGTTTCGACCTGAGCGTCACGGCGTTCCTGCGCCGCGTCGCGCTCGACTTCTGCGACCTGCCAGGTGAGAAGAGTTACCTGTTGTTTACAGTGATGTTTACAGAGTTACCGTTAACCTGTTGTTTACAGTGATGTTTACAGAGTTACCGTTAAGCTGTTGTTTACAGTGATGTTTACAGAGTTACCGTTAACCTGTTGTTTACAGTGATGTTTACATAGTTACCGTTAAGCTGTTGTTTACAGTGATGTTTACATAGTTACCGTTAAGCTGTTGTTTACATTGATGTTTACAGAGTTACCGTTAAGCTGTTGTTTACAGTGATGTTTACATAGTTACCGTTAAGCTGTTGTTTACATTGATGTTTACAGAGTTACCGTTAAGCTGTTGTTTACAGTGATGTTTACAGAGTTACCGTTAAGCTGTTGTTTACAGTGATGTTTACAGAGTTACCGTTAACCTGTTGTTTACAGTGATGTTTACAGAGTTACCGTTAAGCTGTTGTTTACAGTGATGTTTACAGAGTTACCGTTAACCTGTTGTTTACAGTGATGTTTACAGAGTTACCGTTAAACTGTTGTTTACAGTGATGTTTACAGAGTTACCGTTAACCTGTTGTTTACAGTGATGTTTACAGAGTTACCGTTAACCTGTTGTTTACAGTGATGTTTACAGAGTTACCGTTAACCTGTTGTTTACAGTGATGTTTACAGAGTTACCGTTAAGCTGTTGTTTACAGTGATGTTTACAGAGTTACCGTTAACCTGTTGTTTACAGTGATGTTTACAGAGTTACCGTTAACCTGTTGTTTACAGTGATGTTTACAGAGTTACCGTTAAGCTGTTGTTTACAGTGATGTTTACAGAGTTACCGTTAACCTGTTGTTTACAGTGATGTTTACAGAGTTACCGTTAAGCTGTTGTTTACAGTGATGTTTACAGAGTTACCGTTAAGCTGTTGTTTAAAGTGATGTTTACAGAGTTACCGTTAAGCTGTTGTTTACAGTGATGTTTACAGAGTTAACCTGTTGTTTACAGTGATGTTTACAGAGTTACCGTTAAGCTGTTGTTTACAGTGATGTTTACAGAGTTACCGTTAAGCTGTTGTTTAAAGTGATGTTTACAGAGTTACCGTTAAGCTGTTGTTTACAGTGATGTTTACAGAGTTAACCTGTTGTTTACAGTGATGTTTACAGAGTTACCGTTAAGCTGTTGTTTACAGTGATGTTTACAGAGTTACCGTTAAGCTGTTGTTTACAGTGATGTTTACAGAGTTAAGCTGTTGTTTACAGTGATGTTTACAGAGTTAACCTGTTGTTTACAGTGATGTTTACAGAGTTACCGTTAAGCTGTTGTTTACAGTGATGTTTACAGAGTTACCGTTAAGCTGTTGTTTAAAGTGATGTTTACAGAGTTACCGTTAAGCTGTTGTTTACAGTGATGTTTACAGAGTTAACCTGTTGTTTACAGTGATGTTTACAGAGTTACCGTTAAGCTGTTGTTTACAGTGATGTTTACAGAGTTAACCTGTTGTTTACAGTGATGTTGTTGTTTACAGTGGTGCTCAGAGTTACAGAAGTAACATGTTTTTAACAAACTGATTCCTCTCCAGACGGCAGGGAGCCTCTCCACCTGGTCCGGTCCTCTGAGACCCAGAACTCAGACCTGCTGAAGGTGGACTTCACCAAGGTGAGCCCAGACACCTAAAGGAACACGGTCCTACAAACGAACAAAAAAACTAATAATGATCTCCTTTAGGCCGACCCTGCCGGACCCAGCTTCAAGTCCCTGTTCCACAGCACAGAGCAGAACCTGAAGGTAGGTGGAGAACCAGAATCCCGTAGAACTGTAGATACATGTGGTTCTGAAGGTAGGTGGAGAGCCATAACCCTGTAGAACTGCAGGTCCCCATGATTCTGAAGGTGGGTGGAGAACCAGAACCCTGTAGAACTGCAGGTCCATGTGGTTCTGAAGGTAGGTGGATAACCAGAACCCTGTAGAACCGCAGATACATGTGGTTCTGAGGGTAGATGGTGAACCAGAATGCTGTAGAACTGCAGTTCCATGTGGTTCTGAAGGTAGGTGGAGAACCAGAACCCTGTAGAACTGCAGGTCCATGTGGTTCTGAAGGTGGGTGGAGAACCAGAACCCTTTAGAACTGTAGACCCTGAAGGTAGGTAGAGAACCAGAACCCTGTAGTACTGCAGGTCCATGTGGTTCTGAGGGTAGGTGGACAACCCGAACCCTGTAGAATCACAGGTCCATGTGGTTCTGAGGGTCCATATGGTTCTGAGGGTACAGGTGTTTATGAGGGTAGGTGGTGAACCAGAACCCTGTAGAACCTCAGGTCCATGTGGTTTTACATGGTTCATGTGGTTCTGAGGGTCCATGTGGTTCTACAGGGTTCATGTGGTTCTGAGGATCCATGTGGTTCTGTGCGTACAGTTGAATGTTACTGATGCAGTAAGGGTTCTATGTGGTTCTGAGGGTCCATGTGGTTCTTAGGGTTACAGTTGAATGTTACAGATGCAGTAACAGGTCCATGTGGTTCTGAGGGTCCATGTGGTTCTTAGGGTTAAGGTGGATGTTACAGGTGCAGTAACAGGTCCATGTGGTTCTTAGGGTTAAGGTGGATGTTACAGGTGCAGTAACAGGTCCATGTGGTTCTACAGGGTCCATGTGGTTCTACAGGGTCCATGTGGTTCTGAGGGTACATGTGGAGGTTACAGATGCAGTAACAGGTCCATGTGGTTCTACAGGGTCCATGTGGTTCTGAGGGTACATGTGGACATTACAGATGCAGTAACAGGTCCTGATGTGTTTAAGGTGGAGGTCTCCTCTCTGGACTTCCTGCTCCACACCAAAGCTCTGCTGTCCACCCTCAACTTCCTGAGCAGTGCCCTGCCTCAGAGAGCCAGAACCCCCCCTCCTGAGGACCGGAGGCCGGTGGGGGGGACCCGCTCAGGTGAGGGGAAATAACTCAACTATCACCTTTCAAATAACATGTTTTGGTGTTGGGGGTGCAGGACCCAGGTCTGTAGTGAAGGGCTCGAGGCTTCCTGTTCCCTCGGCTGTTCTACGTTACCTACGAGAGGCCATTCTAACCTTAGAGCTTGTAGAGACCTGATACCAGTCTTTGTTCGGCTGGTAAAGTGCCAGTGAATATATTCACCGCTGCAGGCTGTTCAGAAAGAAAACAAATCACCAAGAGCTCAGGGTCTTCTCAGAGTTGACTGGCGCAAGAGCCCTTTGAGGTTTGGAAAAAGGTCAACTTAAATGTAACTTTCATTGAACAGAAATGTGAGGGATCTAGGAAGGAGTGCAATATGGCCGAAGGAGTTGTGCTGAAAGTAGAAACACCACTGAATCTGTGGGTCTACCTGTCTGTCTACCCGTCTGTATACCTGTATGTCTACCCGTCTGTATACCCGTCTGTATACCTGTATGTCTACCTGTATGTCTACCTGTCTGTATACCTGTATGTATACCTGTATGTCTACCTGTATGTCTACCCGTCTGTATACCTGTATGTCTACCCGTCTGTATACCTGTATGTCTACCCGTCTGTATACCTGTATGTCTACCCGTCTGTATACCTGTATGTCTACCCGTCTGTATACCTGTATGTCTACCCGTCTGTATACCTGTATGTCTACCTGTATGTCTAACTGTCTGTATACCTGTATGTCTACCCGTCTGTATACCTGTATGTCTACCTGTATGTCTAACTGTCTGTATACCTGTATGTCTACCCGTCTGTCTACCTGTATGTCTACCTGTCTGTATACATGTCTGTCTACCCGTCTGTATACCTGTCTGTCTACCTGTATGTCTACCTGTCTTTCTACATGTCTGTCTACCTGTCTGTGTACATGTCTGTAACTGTCTGTCTATCTGTCTGTCTCTACCTGTCTGTCTACCTGTCTGTCTATCTGTCTGTCTCTACCTGTCTGTCTCTACCTGTCTGTCTACCTGTCTGTACCTGTCTATCTACCTGTCTGTTTACCTGTCTGTACCTGTCTGTCTACCTGTCTTTTTACCTGTCTGTCTCACAGGTTTTCCTCCCTGCTCAGTGTCTGCAGGCTCTCAGGAAGACGGTGTGTTCAGCTTTACGATGTCGGCTGTGTTGGGAAGTTTCCATGTAGAGGTTTGTGACGACATTAGCAGCATCGCCGACATCAGAGTCACAGGTAACACAAACAAACAAACAAACAAACAAACAAACACACAAACACACTATACACACACACACACACCTTGTCACACACTCTGTGATTGGGTGACCTGGTCATGTGACCCGCAGGTCTGGACGCCTCTGTGTCGATGCAGGCGAGGGGCCAGACGGAGGTGTTCACTCGTCTCCGGGACATCGTGGTGTCGGACCTGAAGCCTGGGATCGTCCACAGGAAGGTTAGTTCCCCCCCCCCCCCCCCCCCCCCTCACAGGAAACGTTAATGTGTCTGTGATCAACTGTAATGGATTGATAAAGTATGTCTTCTTCTTAATATTAACCCCCCCCCTCTGCAGGCGGTCTCCATCGTGGGGGGGCAGGAGGTGTTCAGCTTCAGGCTCTCTCTCTTCCCAGGGGCCACCGAGGGGGGTGGGTACTCCGACATGGAGAAGGTCGACGGGAAGGTGACGCTGCGACTCGGATGCATCCAGATCCTCTACCTGCACCAGTTCCTCATGGCCCTGCTGGTAGACTCCTTATATACTCTCTCTGCTATCATATATATACTCTGTATATAATATATATACTCTCTGATATCATATATATACTCTGTATATAATATATATATATACCCTCTGCTATCATATATATACTCTGTATATAATATATATACTCTCTGATATCATATATATACTCTCTCTGATATCATATATATACTCTGTATATAATATATATACTCTCTGATATCATATATATACTCTCTCTGATATCATATATATACTCTCTCTGCTATCATATATATACTCTGTATATAATATATATACTCTCTGATATCATATATATACTCTCTCTGATATCATATATATACTCTCTCTGATATCATATATATACTCTCTGATATCATATATATACTCTCTGATATCATATATATACTCTCTCTGATATCATATATATACTCTCTCTGTATATAATATATATACTCTCTCTGTATATAATATATATACTCTCTGATATCATATATATACTCTCTCTGATATCATATATATACTCTCTCTGTATATAATATATATACTCTCTGATATCATATATATACTCTCTGATATCATATATATACTCTCTCTGATATCATATATATACTCTGTATATAATATATATATACTCTCTGATATCATATATATACTCTCTCTGATATCATATATATACTCTCTCTGATATCATATATATACTCTCTGATATCATATATATACTCTCTGATATCATATATATACTCTCTCTGATATCATATATATACTCTCTCTGCTATCATATATATACTCTCTCTGCTATCATATATATACTCTGTATATAATATATATACTCTCTGATATCATATACTCTCTCTGATATCATATATATACTCTCTCTGCTATCATATATATACTCTGTATATAATATATATACTCTCTGATATCATATATATACTCTCTCTGATATCATATATATACTCTCTCTGATATCATATATATACTCTCTCTGCTATCATATATATACTCTGTATATAATATATATACTCTCTGATATCATATATATACTCTCTCTGATATCATATATATATACTCTCTCTGCTATCATATATATACTCTGTATATAATATATATACTCTCTGATATCATATATATACTCTGTATATAATATATATACTCTCTGATATCATATATATATACTCTCTCTGATATCATATATATACTCTCTCTGCTATCATATATATACTCTGTATATAATATATATACTCTCTGATATCATATATGGGGCATTCTACCAAATTAGTGCAAAGTGCGGTCCCACAACAAGAAAAACTATTTAACAAAACAATGAAGTATTCAGACATAGATATTTACTAAGAATATGTTCTGGTCAGGTGTGCACTTCACTGTGTTGCCCTGGCTCTCAAAGGAGCACCTAGAGATGGTGCTTGGTGCACATCACTGTGTTGCCCTGGCTCTCAAAGGAGCACCTGGAGATGGTGCTTGGTGCACATCACTGTGTTGCCCTGCCTCTCAAAGGAGCACCTGGAGATGGTGCTTGGTGCACATCACTGTGTTGCCCTGGCTCTCAAAGGAGCACCTGGAGATGGTGCTTGGTCCACATCACTGTGTTGCCCTGGCTCTCAAAGGAGCACCTGGAGATGGTGATGGTGCACTTCACTGTGTTGCCCTGGCTGTCAAAGGAGCACCTGGAGATGGTGCTTGGTGCACATCACTGTGTTGCCCTGGCTCTCAAAGGAGCACCTGGAGATGGTGCTTGGTGCACATCACTGTGTTGCCCTGGCTCTCAAAGGAGCACCTGGAGATGGTGCTTGGTGCACATCACTGTGTTGCCCTGGCTCTCAAAGGAGCACCTGGAGATGGTGCTTGGTGCACATCACTGTGTTGCCCTGGCTCTCAAAGGAGCACCTGGAGATGGTGCTTGGTGCACATCACTGTGTTGCCCTGGCTCTCAAAGGAGCACCTGGAGATGGTGCTTGGTCCACATCACTGTGTTGCCCTGGCTCTCAAAGGAGCACCTGGAGATGGTGATGGTGCACTTCACTGTGTTGCCCTGGCTGTCAAAGGAGCACCTGGAGATGGTGCTTGGTGCACATCACTGTGTTGCCCTGGCTCTCAAAGGAGCACCTGGAGATGGTGCTTGGTGCACATCACTGTGTTGCCCTGGCTCTCAAAGGAGCACCTGGAGATGGTGCTTGGTGCACATCACTGTGTTGCCCTGGCTCTCAAAGGAGCACCTGGAGATGGTGCTTGGTGCACATCACTGTGTTGCCCCTGGCTCTCAAAGGAGCACCTGGAGATGGTGCTTGGTGCACATCACTGTGTTGCCCTGGCTCTCAAAGGAGCACCTGGAGATGGTGCTTGGTGCACTTCACTGTGTTGCCCTGGCTCTCAAAGGGGCCACCTGGAGATGGTGCGCATCCTTAAGATTAAATAAACCCGGACCTTTGGAGGGGGTCTTGACTTTATGAATGGGGGGGGGGAGGTGCGCTAGTGAGCACGCTCCTGAAACTGTTCGCACCGTGCCTTGCAGCAGGGGATAATGTCCGTCTTTTCACTGAATTGTCGTCTTGAAAAGGGTACTCAATTCCGCAACAACTTCTTCTTCACCTGTTGCACTTCCATTTCAACGTTAAAAACAATAAAACAGCATGAATTGCTTCGCGGCATTCATCTAGATCCTCTGTCTCGAGCCAGTTAACTAGCGGGCCCTTCTAGAGCACCTGGAACCGAGGGAAACTCTGAAAGAACACGCCCATTGGCTACAAATCAATATCTGATTGGTTGATCAAACTGTCAGTCCAAACGTACTCTCTCATTCAGTGCAACGGCCAGGGCATTCTATCAAGGATACCTTGTTGAAGGATATTCTACCCAGAGACCCAGAACAAGATCTGATTGGTTGCTTTATTTTCTAACACAAAACCACGAAAATGCGTAGTGCATGGTCCGAGAAGGACAAACAAATCAACTGTAATATTACAGATCAACAGCAGAGATACCATTCTCTACCAGTCACAATTGTTTTCCTCCACTAAGAGATAGCTAAGATCAGCGCCATATAGATACAATCTATCTATATGGCGCTGGCTAAGATAAGATAACTTTAACAAGATGCCTGTGTGCTTAGTACCAGGTTGTTATCATACCAGCAATGGGTCTTGCTCGTTCTTTCAACTTCCCGTCTGAGGAAAGGACCAGGAGTGGCTGGATCAAGTTAGCTACCTAGCTAGTAGCTAGCACGTTAGTTAGCATTACAGCCTTGTCATTTTTATTAGCCTTAACATTAAGTTAACCAAAGTGTTAAACAGTAAGAGTAGTAGTCATCTTTCGTGAACCCTTTTGAAGAGTACTGTCACCGGTGTGATCATTCCAACACCATTTAAGCCCGGGGGAGAAATGCTAACGCTAACGCTAGCATCTTGCGAACGCCAATCTTTTCTACTTAATAATGCATTACATTTTTTATTAGAGCGCTTTTACAGGTGCTCAAAGCGCTTTACAATCACACATTACACATATAAGAGTCATTACTGTGAACACTACCCGCAGGAGCAAATGCGGGGTGAAGTGTCTTGCCCAAGGACACAACGGCCTGACGCAGTGGCGGCCGAGGCGGGATTCGAACTGGAGTTCACCAACACCTCTTGATCTGATGACCAACGCTATAAACCACTGCGCCAAAACCGCCCTACTTCACGCTATCTGCACAAATGGTTCACATTAAACATTAAAAAGACCAAGCAGTTCAGAGAGAATCAAAGGAAGGAAGGCAGCTTTGCATGACATTCTTCTGGACGCGTGTTTCATTGTGGTGATAGTGAGGGTAGTCAATTCCTTTTTTTGGACAGTAGTGACGGCCATCTTGGTGACGTGTGTTGTTGTGAGAGACCAGAGATGTAGTTCATTCAGCGTTTCACACAATACAAAAGTGTTACTTCACAGTTTTACGACACATTTTTATTTTTTTGACTTGCAAAATTATCTTTTAAATTGACAAAACATCATACTGTATGTGTAATTTGTGGCACAATTCAAACGGGATCGAAAAGATAATCTTTCTCTCTCCATTGACTTCAATACATAATTTTACCGAAATAAGGTCCCATGGAGCTCCCTTGGAAGGGGAGGGACTTCGCCACTCTATGGCTGGGCCTGGCTTTTAGCCACACCCCAAGGCAGTGACACTGCATCCCTGTCCCTCATGGCTGAATGGCCAGTAGCTTATATCTCATTACTTTTGATATAAATACTGTTCCAAAATCTGAAAATCGGCGTGTAACCTTAAGAATTGTCACTACCGAACACGTTATCTTCAATTAAGTAAACTTTTTTGGGGTTTTATGCAAAGTATTAGGTCTTTATGTGTGTAAACCTCTTCAAAGGACGTGTATGCTAGCCATGTACTTGCTAGCATTCTTTAGTTATGCTCAATTTTGAGCTAGAATCGTAACTACTGAAACATATGGTTACGTTTCGGTGGTGACAAAATGGAATGGTAAGCAGGTAAAATCCCACCATTTTGAAATTAAATGTGTTTTAAAGTCTGAAAATCAGTGTGTGACTTTAAAGGTCTCTTATTATGATATTTTGTAGGCATATATTATAGGTCTCAGA
>NW_027639687.1:0-100250 GCF_949606895.1 Notothenia rossii
CAGCAGCAGCAGCAGCAGCAGCAGCAGCAGCAGCAGCAGCAGCAGCAGCAGCAGCAGCAGCACCTGCCCTGCTGCACTTCCATAACCTCGTGCACCGTGAGACCCCGGGCCCCCGGACTTAAGCACTCCCCCACGGACTAAACCCAGATGTTCACACCCTGCAGAATCTCATGCCCCTGGTCACCTTTAAGGGGGGGTGGATTTTGCGGTGCTTTACCGTCCGAACACAAGCATCAATATTCGTCCTCCTTCACAGCAGCAGCAGCAGCAGCAGCAGCAGCAGCAGCAGCAGCAGCAGCAGCAGCACCTGCCCTGCTGGAGGTTCACACTTTAACTTATTTGTATTCGTTTTTTTTTGTTCCCCTCCTCTGCCTTACACATCCTCCCACGCTCGAGCACTCCTCACTCGGACTAAACCCCTCCATGCACACCGCCAGAACCAGAACCTCACGCCCCTGGTGACCTTAAAGGTGTTTGTCTTTGTTTGTTTTTGTACTCCACATAGACAGGCAGGTGTTCAGCACCACGGACAGAGCGGGCCCGCTGCTGCTGCTGCTGCTGGAAGGTGGAACACTTTGAGTCTTTTTATTTTCTCTTTTCTCCCTGCTCCTGCACACACCTTTTGTTACCCTCCTCTGCCTTACACATCCTCCCACGCTCGAGCACTCCTCACTCGGACTAAACCCAGATGTTCACACCCTACAGAACTTCATGCCCCTGGTTACCCTAAAGGGGTGGATTTTGCGGTGCTTTACCGTCCGCACATCGGCATACATATTCGGCCTTATTCATGACACTACCACCCCTTCTTTGGAGGATATTGCAGGATATAATTTAACATGGAACCTCTCCTGGAAATGCACAGAGTATGTCCATTTCCAGGAGAGGTTACATGTTAAATTATATCCTGCAAAATGACAGGCACTGTATTTGCCCCTGGGAACCTTCAAGGTTATACTAATGTTTTTTTTTTATTTTTTATTTAATTATCACACCAATTTTACAAAAACAGTATACAAAATAAACATAATAACAACATGATTAACAGGGGCCTTGGGGCCATATTAGCCGTCTAACTTGTACAGTGCACCGGGGAAAAAAGGTTGAGTCCACGGCCCCTTTCCCCTCATCAGGAGTACCAATCGGTCCTGAAGAAGAGGTATCGCTGCTCTCCGCCCCTGAATCCTCTTCGGAGGTAGCTGACGGTGGTAGACCTCCTTCTGATGATGATGCTGCTGCAGCTGCTGCCGCCGCCCTGAACATGGAGCGGATCTTCAATGCCTCCTTTATTCCAGGCGTATTCGCGTAGAACCGGTCTGCAGTGCTTACGTCGTGGCACATAAACCTAGCCAGAATCGACCTGCTTTCTGGATCTTGGTGATGCTTGATATTGTCAGCCAGGGCAGTGCGCAAGATGGTGAAGGTGACGGCTGTTTCTAGCCCAGCATCAGCCCAAGCCCTCTTCAAGTGAGCGTTCAGGTTCTTGGAAGCCTGCTTCCCCGATGTGAAAAGGAAGAATTCATTCTGAGGACCCGACAAGCCCTCTTTTATCCCCATCCACCGCATGACCCAGCTAAACTCCTTTATTGTAAGCACCAGCTGTGCTTCACCAAATGTCTTGGCAGTCTTGTGATCCTGCACGTGGATGATGTAGCCCTCAGCAGTGCCCCTTCTGTCCGCCTCAAAGACCTCCGTGTTGGTCATGTTTGCATACACACCCGGACGGTGGCCATACAGGAGGCTCCAATGGAGGGTTAGATAGCCATATAGCAGGTACTGGGTGATTGTGGTCGGATTGCTAGCCATCAGGTCAAGGAGATCAGGGATGCGCTTCTCAGCGGCCGCCATGGCGGCGAGAAGCTCCGCCTGGCTCGGCAGACGATCCAGCTTGTCCCTCTTCACCTTAAACTGGTGGAGAGTGACAGACTTTTTCAAATCGTTAATGTTGGCTTTCACCTCTCTGATGATGTGGGTCATATCAGACTGGGTGAGCCTGCACCCCCGGAGCTTTGATGCAGACAAGTACCTCAGGAAATGGTTCACAGTCTTCAGGAACAACAGCGATGTTGTGACTGTCCGGCCCGACTCTGAAATATACTTGCTCCAGCCACGGACCCTCTTTGTGTCTTTTAGAAACAGCCAGTCTGACAGCCGGTCAAAACCATGGGCCATGAATACTATGAAGTTCTTTATCCGGCTGACATTGGACATACAATTCTCTTTCCGTTTTACTGTCGGTGCAAGACCCTCACAATGACCTCTGTATGTCTGAATGTACGTCTCCATGCTTTTAGGCAACGTGATTTCACGCATGGTATTCCGCAGTCCCTTCCCAGTGCACCATTGATTTTGGGAAGAGGGCCAGTCCTTAGCCAGATTAGCTTTCAGCTTATTGGAGACAGACGCACGGGTCTTCTGGCATACAGGGGTCTCACTACAGGAGGCTTCTACGGACCGCATGACAGTCTGCATCGGGGTCTTGCTTCCGGAGGCTTCTGGGGACCGCATCACAGACTTGAGAGGGATCTCACTCGCAGAGGCTTCTATGGACCGCATGACAGTCTTCACTGGGGTCTCACTACCGGAGGCTTCTGGGGACCACATGACAGTCTTCACTGGGGTCTTGCTTCCGGAGGCTTCTGGGGACCGCATCACAGACTTGAGAGGGGTCTCTCTACCGGAGGCTTTGTTGGACCGCATGACAGTCTTCACCGGGGTCTTGCTTCCGGAGGCTTCTGGGGACCGCATGACAGTGTTCACCGGGGTCTCACTACCGGAGGCTTTGTCGGACCGCATGACAGTCTTCACCGGGGTCTTGCTTCCGGAGGCTTCTGGGGACCGCATCACAGACTTGAGGGGGGTCTCACTCGCAGAGGCTTCTATGGACCGCATGACAGTCTTCACCGGGGTCTTGAGAGGGGTATTGCTGCCGGAGGCTACTGAGTTCATGTCGGGGGTACTTGGGATTGCTACGCCCTTAAATCGTATACATTCTTCGTCTTCCTCAAGCAGAGCAGCAGTGGCATTCTGCTTCCTGGGTTTTAGACCCTGTTTTAGCCTGGAGCGCAGGGTCTTCACCTCATCAATGAGGGCATCCTTCTGAGCCCTCAATGCCACATTGTCCAGCCTCACCTGCATGCAGTCCTCTTCGTCACACTCGGTATGTGGGGAGAAGGGTGGAGGGTGCACCGGGTATTCCTCCTCATTGTCTATATCCAATGATGTAGCCATTCCAATGATGGGATTAGTCTCTCGGAGGTCATGGAGCAACTGCAGGGCCACACTATGCTTCAGCCTTGCCATGACCTGATGTGCCTCATCTCGGGAGAACTCAGGGTGGTCACGAGTTACATGACGGTGTAGTTTCCTCCCAGCATACGAACACCCTGTGATGGGACAGGGTTTGGTCCGAACATTTATTCTACCACTGGCCATTTTAAGAATGATGCCTCTTTCATCCAGGTTCCGCACTGCATGTTTGTGCTTAAGGTGCTTATTCAAAGCCAGATAGCGGAGGCTGCACACCGGGCATTCGGTCAACATCCTTCCAAAAACACACACAATGAATTATATTTAAATGGTTTTCTGTTTCTCCGTTTATATGCGTTAGCCAACTGCTGATTGCAACCATGGGTCCGATGCTTCAATGCAGGGAACACGGACCAAGGGGAGGACTTGGGTTACCACCTGGTTAAAATGGTCCCACCTCCGCACCAACGCGACTGGCGATGGGTCCGATACATTGATTGTTTTTTGTTTCATGGTTCTGCCACGAACTCACAAGACAGTTTTGGGTACAAAACGTGGGGGTAACAGTACCTCCGGGCGCTCCGTCCCGCTCCGGCTTTCGCCGCAGCGGGGGGAGGAGGCATTGAACCCCTCGCACCTGCCCCCGGAGGAGGCAGGGGAGTCAGGTACCCGGAGGCGCACGGTGGACGGCCAGGGCGAGACCGCCACACCGCACTGGAGTCAGAGTTCCGAGTTTTTCGAGCCAGGTCCCGGTGAAACGCAGTACGGAGCACCCGGCAGGAACCTCCAGCAGACCCCCCCGCGCGGTTCCCTCGTCCCTCGGAAGAGGCGGAGAGGTGGGTGTTTTTCATCTGCTGGCGGACTGCCGGGGAGAACGTGCTGCTCGGGAGCCAGGCTCAGAGTTAGTGGAAGTGAGAGCCCGTGCACCTGCCTTTTACAGCAGGCACGCGCTGGTATCGGGGTGGGGAGAGAAGGTAGATGCAGAGGCTGCAGAAACAGCCAGAGCCTTTCCCCTCTAACACACCCCTCATTTGGTTCATGAGCACTGGGCAGAGTCCCCTGTCAACTCTCCTTATATTCCTCCGGAGACCAGTTGGGAAATGGCAGCATCCCACTTCACCTGGTAGACCAATATCGTTAAATGAGCTCAGTAATGTACTGCACAACATCACATGGGTAAAATGAGCTATATCATGCACTGCAAAATCACATTTGGTTTATTTCCAAAAAGCCTGGAAAAAACACATATCCATCATGTCCTGTAAAATATCATTCTTTGTTTATGTCCGCTCCAGGATTACCCGTAGTTTGGATGAACCGACCGCCAAGCACCGGAAGCTGGACCCGGGGAGGAGGCCCTCCGATGGCGGGTCAAAGTTGATGATACCGCAGCTGGCTGGACACTAGCCGTAGAAGAACACCTGGGCGGGACCAGGCATGTCCCTCTTTGCAGACAAGCATATGTGCTCCCAGGAGCAGAGTCAATCACACAGTTTGGAGGAACCGACCGCCTAGCACCGGAAGCTGGACCCGGGGAGGAGGCCCTCCGATGGCGGGTCAAAGTTGATGATACCGCAGCTGGCTGGACACTAGCCGTAGAAGAACACCTGGGCGGGACCAGGCATGTCCCTCTTTGCAGACAAGCATATGTGCTCCCAGGAGCAGAGTCAATCACACAGTTTGGAGGAACCGACCGCCTAGCACCGGAAGCTGGACCCGGGGAGGAGGCCCTCCGATGGCGGGTCAAAGTTGATGATACCGCAGCTGGCTGGACACTAGCCGTAGAAGAACACCTGGGCGGGACCAGGCATGTCCCTCTTTGCAGACAAGCATATGTGCTCCCAGGAGCAGAGTCAATCACACAGTTTGGAGGAACCGACCGCCTAGCACCGGAAGCTGGACCCGGGGAGGAGGCCCTCCGATGGCGGGTCAAAGTTGATGATACCGCAGCTGGCTGGACACTAGCCGTAGAAGAACACCTGGGCGGGACCAGGCATGTCCCTCTTTGCAGACAAGCATATGTGCTCCCAGGAGCAGAGTCAAACCCGCAGTTTGGAAGAACCGACCGCCAGAGCACCGGCACGAAGCCGGGCCGGCGGAGGCCTTCCGATGGCGGGTCACGTTTGCCATTCGATCAATGTCTTTGCAGACAAGCATATATGTGGTTGTTACGCAGGATCAAATAGGTAGTTTGATGAAGTAGGGTCCTGTGCCCGGAGCAAGGCCAATTGCTGAATGCCGCAGCCGACTAAGGCCGCTATGCCACAGTGGAGGATGAGAGAAACAGGTGTTTGTTTTGCATTCCGCGGCAAAGAGGGGAGGTGGAACTTCCACCCCGCTACGGAACCTGTGGTGGGACCCCTGAGTCAGACGGTTCGTCTTGGAAACGCTTCATATCGGTCGGCCTGGGAGGTAAGAGACACGCAGGGTAACGGACACGCAGGGTTACCCCCACGCAGCCCACGCAACACGGAGGAGGCAGGGGAGTCTGGTACCCGGAGGCGCATGGCCGCAACACCGCACTGGAGTCAGGGTTTCGAGTTTTTCGAGCCAGGTCCCAGTGAACGCAAGACTCCAGCAGGAGCCTCCAGCAGACCCCCCCGACGTTTCCCCCGTCCCTCCCGGCCATCAGAGTCGAACCCGCAGTTCGGAGGAACCGACCGCCAGAGCACCGGCACGAGGCCGGGCCGGCGGAGGCCCTCCGATGGCGGGTCACGTTTGCCATTCGATCAATGTCTTTGCAGACAAGCATATATGTGGTTGTTACGCAGGATCAAATAGGTAGTTTGATGAAGTAGGGTCCTGTGCCCGGAGCCTCCAGCAGACCCCCCCGACGTTTCCCTCGTCCCTCCCGGCCATCAGAGTCGAACCCGCAGTTCGGAGGAACCGACCGCCAGAGCACCGGCACGAGGCCGGGCCGGCGGAGGCCCTCCGATGGCGGGTCACGTTTGCCATTCGATCAATGTCTTTGCAGACAAGCATATATGTGGTTGTTACGCAGGATCAAATAGGTAGTTTGATGAAGTAGGGTCCTGTGCCCGGAGCAAGGCCAATTGCTGAATGCCGCAGCCGACTAAGGCCGCTATGCCACAGTGGAGGATGAGAGAAACAGGTGTTTGTTTTGCATTCCGCGGCAAAGAGGGGAGGTGGAACTTCCACCCCGCTACGGAACCTGTGGTGGGACCCCTGAGTCAGACGGTTCGTCTTGGAAACGCTTCATATCGGTCGGCCTGGGAGGTAAGAGACACGCAGGGTAACGGACACGCAGGGTTACCCCCACGCAGCCCACGCAACACGGAGGAGGCAGGGGAGTCTGGTACCCGGAGGCGCATGGCCGCAACACCGCACTGGAGTCAGGGTTTCGAGTTTTTCGAGCCAGGTCCCAGTGAACGCAAGACTCCAGCAGGAGCCTCCAGCAGACCCCCCCCGACGTTTCCCCCGTCCCTCCCGGCCATCAGAGTCGAACCCGCAGTTCGGAGGAACCGACCGCCAGAGCACCGGCACGAGGCCGGGCCGGCGGAGGCCCTCCGATGGCGGGTCACGTTTGCCATTCGATCAATGTCTTTGCAGACAAGCATATATGTGGTTGTTACGCAGGATCAAATAGGTAGTTTGATGAAGTAGGGTCCTGTGCCCGGAGCCTCCAGCAGACCCCCCCGACGTTTCCCTCGTCCCTCCCGGCCATCAGAGTCGAACCCGCAGTTCGGAGGAACCGACCGCCAGAGCACCGGCACGAGGCCGGGCCGGCGGAGGCCCTCCGATGGCGGGTCACGTTTGCCATTCGATCAATGTCTTTGCAGACAAGCATATATGTGGTTGTTACGCAGGATCAAATAGGTAGTTTGATGAAGTAGGGTCCTGTGCCCGGAGCAAGGCCAATTGCTGAATGCCACAGCCGACTAAGGCCGCTATGCCACAGTGGAGGATGAGAGAAACAGGTGTTTGTTTTGCATTCCGCGGCAAAGAGGGGAGGTGGAACTTCCACCCCGCTACGGAACCTGTGGTGGGACCCCTGAGTCAGACGGTTCGTCTTGGAAACGCTTCATATCGGTCGGCCTGGGAGGTAAGAGACACGCAGGGTAACGGACACGCAGGGTTACCCCCACGCAGCCCACGCAACACGGAGGAGGCAGGGGAGTCTGGTACCCGGAGGCGCATGGCCGCAACACCGCACTGGAGTCAGGGTTTCGAGTTTTTCGAGCCAGGTCCCAGTGAACGCAAGACTCCAGCAGGAGCCTCCAGCAGACCCCCCCGACGTTTCCCTCGTCCCTCCCGGCCATCAGAGTCGAACCCGCAGTTCGGAGGAACCGACCGCCAGAGCACCGGCACGAGGCCGGGCCGGCGGAGGCCCTCCGATGGCGGGTCACGTTTGCCATTCGATCAGTGAGAAATCAGAAGAGGAAGGGGGAAGAAAAAAGACTAACTTGTCTTTTTGGAGAACCATCAAAAATGGGTGAAAATGAAAAAATGTATCCGAGAATAGTGCCCCATAAGGCGGGTAAAGTCCCCTGTCAACTCCCCTCACCTTCCTCCACACTCTGAAAAAGTCAGAGTTATTTTTTGGAGAACCATCAAAAAGGGCTAAAAGTGTTGAAATGTATCCGGGAATAGTGCCCCATAAGGCGGGTAAAGTCCCCTGTCAACTCCCCTCACCTTCCTCCACACTCTGAAAAAGTCAGAGTTATTTTTTGGAGAACCATCAAAAAGGGCTAAAAGTGTTGAAATGTATCCGGGAATAGTGCCCCATAAGGCGGGTAAAGTCCCCTGTCAACTCCCCTCACCTTCCTCCACACTCTGAAAAAGTCAGAGTTATTTTTTGGAGAACCATCAAAAAGGGCTAAAAGTGTTGAAATGTATCCGGGAATAGTGCCCCATAAGGCGGGTAAAGTCCCCTGTCAACTCCCCTCACCTTCCTCCACACTCTGAAAAAGTCAGAGTTATTTTTTGGAGAACCATCAAAAAGGGCTAAAAGTGTTGAAATGTATCCGGGAATAGTGCCCCATAAGGCGGGTAAAGTCCCCTGTCAACTCCCCTCACCTTCCTCCACACTCTGAAAAAGTCAGAGTTATTTTTTGGAGAACCATCAAAAAGGGCTAAAAGTGTTGAAATGTATCCGGGAATAGTGCCCCATAAGGCGGGTAAAGTCCCCTGTCAACTCCCCTCACCTTCCTCCACACTCTGAAAAAGTCAGAGTTATTTTTTGGAGAACCATCAAAAAGGGCTAAAAGTGTTGAAATGTATCCGGGAATAGTGCCCCATAAGGCGGGTAAAGTCCCCTGTCAACTCCCCTCACCTTCCTCCACACTCTGAAAAAGTCAGAGTTATTTTTTGGAGAACCATCAAAAAGGGCTAAAAGTGTTGAAATGTATCCGGGAATAGTGCCCCATAAGGCGGGTAAAGTCCCCTGTCAACTCCCCTCACCTTCCTCCACACTCTGAAAAAGTCAGAGTTATTTTTTGGAGAACCATCAAAAAGGGCTAAAAGTGTTGAAATGTATCCGGGAATAGTGCCCCATAAGGCGGGTAAAGTCCCCTGTCAACTCCCCTCACCTTCCTCCACACTCTGAAAAAGTCAGAGTTATTTTTTGGAGAACCATCAAAAAGGGCTAAAAGTGTTGAAATGTATCCGGGAATAGTGCCCCATAAGGCGGGTAAAGTCCCCTGTCAACTCCCCTCACCTTCCTCCACACTCTGAAAAAGTCAGAGTTATTTTTTGGAGAACCATCAAAAAGGGCTAAAAGTGTTGAAATGTATCCGGGAATAGTGCCCCATAAGGCGGGTAAAGTCCCCTGTCAACTCCCCTCACCTTCCTCCACACTCTGAAAAAGTCAGAGTTATTTTTTGGAGAACCATCAAAAAGGGCTAAAAGTGTTGAAATGTATCCGGGAATAGTGCCCCATAAGGCGGGTAAAGTCCCCTGTCAACTCCCCTCACCTTCCTCCACACTCTGAAAAAGTCAGAGTTATTTTTTGGAGAACCATCAAAAAGGGCTAAAAGTGTTGAAATGTATCCGGGAATAGTGCCCCATAAGGCGGGTAAAGTCCCCTGTCAACTCCCCTCACCTTCCTCCACACTCTGAAAAAGTCAGAGTTATTTTTTGGAGAACCATCAAAAAGGGCTAAAAGTGTTGAAATGTATCCGAAAATAGTGCCTCATGAGGCGGATTGAGTCCCCTGTCAACTCCCCTTACCTTCCTCCAGAGCCCAGTTCAAAAACTTTAAGTTTGGTAAGAACCATGCTGGGGGGTCTCCAGGCAACAAAATGTATCCGAGCCAAAGTGCACATACAGCGGATGAATTCCTCCATGAAGTTACACAGCCGTTTTTTTTCTGAGTCCTCTCAAAAACCGGGTTTCCGATTTCGTGCAGAAGGTAGCTTGTAAAACATGAACGGTTTTTTACAACGGAGGAGGGGAAGTCTGGATTCCCCTCTCCGTTGTACCTTGCAACGGGGTAGGGGAAAAGTGTTCGGCGCTTCGTCCCGAAGCGCCGAACACTTTTCCCCTTCTCCAATTTTTCAGATCCCCTCTCCCATGTAATTTTAAAAGTTCAGTTTTTGATTATTTTAACATATAATTGACCGTTTTCTTTCATTTTTTTTTCATTCCACGGGTGGGGGCCTATGGCAGGCTGCCTATGAGCTCCCAAATTTGGCCCGGATCATCCGGGATTTGTGGGATAAGCTCCATAAACTGACAAAGTCATCCAAATATGTCGCTTTTATCGCCCAAAGATATATCATGCAAATACATTAAAATAGTAAAAGGTACAATTGTGCTCGGCATTAACCGGAATTTGATTTATATAGCCCCCAAAAAATAATTAAAAATCATTTTCGTGGGGAAAAGTGTTAAAACGCCTGATTAAAGCATTTGCGGGACCCCAGCGAGCTCCAGACTATGTGCATTGTGTCGGGGACCCTGGAGAATGATAAAACACATCATTTAAATAGAAAAAACACCATTAAAAGTCACTTTTAGGGGCAAAAAACAGCCTCTGTCCACTTCGTTAACAAAGTGATGGGGAAAAGGACCAAATCGTGATTAAAGCATTTCCGGGACCCCAGCGAGCTCCAGACTATGTGGATTGTGTCGGGGACCCTGGATAATGATAAAACACATCATTTAAATGCCAAAAACACCATTAAAAGTCACTTTTAGGGGCAAAAAACAGCCTCTGTCCACTTCGTTAACAAACTGATGGGGAAAAGGACCAAATCGTGATTAAAGCATTTTGCGGGACCCCAGCGAGCTCCAGACTAGTTGCATTGTCTTGGGGACCCTCCACAATGATAAGACCCATCATTTAAATGCCAAAAACACCATTAAAAGTCACTTTTAGGGGCAAAAAACAGCCTCTGTCCACTTCGTTAACAAAGTGATGGGGAAAAGGACAAAATCGTGATTAAAGCATTTTGCGGGACCCCAGCGAGCTCCAGACTAGTTTCATTGTGTCGGGGACCCTGGAGAAATATAAAACCCATCATTTAAATGCCAAAAACACCATTAAAAGTCACTTTTAGGGGCAAAAAACAGCCTCTGTCCACTTCGTTAACAAAGTGATGGGGAAAAGGAAAAATCGTGATTAAAGCATTTTGCGGGACCCCAGCGAGCTCCAGACTAGTTTCATTGTGTCGGGGACCCTGGAGAAATATAAAACCCATCATTTAAATGCCAAAAACACCATTAAAAGTCACTTTTAGGGGCAAAAAACAGCCTCTGTCCACTTCGTTAACAAAGTGATGGGGAAAAGGACAACATCGTGATTAAAGCATTTTGCGGGACCCCAGCGAGCTCCAGACTAGTTTCATTGTGTCGGGGACCCTGGAGAAATATAAAACCCATCATTTAAATGCCAAAAACACCATTAAAAGTCACTTTTAGGGGCAAAAAACAGCCTCTGTCCACTTCGTTAACAAAGTGATGGGGAAAAGGACCAAATCGTGATTAAAGCATTTTGCGGGACCCCAGCGAGCTCCAGACTAGTTTCATTGTGTCGGGGACCCTGGATAATGATAAGACCCATCATTTAAATGCCAAAAACACCATTAAAAGTCACTTTTAGGGGCAAAAAAACAGCCTCTGTCCACTTCGTTAACAAAGTGATGGGGAAAAGTACAAAATCGTGATTAAAGCATTTTGCGGGACCCCAGCGAGCTCCAGACTAGTTTCATTGTGTCGGGGACCCTGGATAATGATAAGACCCATCATTTAAATGCCAAAAACACCATTAAAAGTCACTTTTAGGGGCAAAAAACAGCCTCTGTCCACTTCGTTAACAAAGTGATGGGGAAAAGTACAAAATCGTGATTAAAGCATTTTGCGGGACCCCAGCGAGCTCCAGACTAGTTTCATTGTGTCGGGGACCCTGGAGAAATATAAAACCCATCATTTAAATGCCAAAAACACCATTAAAAGTCACTTTTAGGGGCACAAAACAGCCTCTGTCCACTTCGTTAACAAACTGATGGGGAAAAGGACAAAATCGTGATTAAAGCATTTTGCGGGACCCCAGCGAGCTCCAGACTAGTTTCATTGTGTCGGGGACCCTGGATAATGATAAGACCCATCATTTAAATGCCAAAAACACCATTAAAAGTCACTTTTAGGGGCAAAAAACAGCCTCTGTCCACTTCGTTAACAAAGTGATGGGGAAAAGGACAAAATCGTGATTAAAGCATTTTGCGGGACCCCAGCGAGCTCCAGACTAGTTTCATTGTGTCGGGGACCCTGGATAATGATAAAACACATCATTTAAATGCCAAAAACACCATTAAAAGTCACTTTTAGGGGCAAAAAACAGCCTCTGTCCACTTCGTTAACAAAGTGATGGGGAAAAGGACCAAATCGTGATTAAAGCATTTTGCGGGACCCCAGCGAGCTCCAGAGTAGTTTCATTGTGTCGGGGACCCTGGATAATGATAAGACCCATCATTTAAATGCCAAAAACACCATTAAAAGTCACTTTTAGGGGCAAAAAACAGCCTCTGTCCACTTCGTTAACAAAGTGATGGGGAAAAGGACCAAATCGTGATTAAAGCATTTTGCGGGACCCCAGCGAGCTCCAGACTATGTGCATTGCGTCGGGGACCCTGGAGAAAGATAAAACACATCATTTAAATACAAAAAACACCATTAAAAGTCACTTTTAGGGGCAAAAAACAGCCTCTGTCCACTTCGTTAACAAACTGATAGGCAAATGGACAGAAGGGGGAACACGGCCCAGCCGCTGCTCCGCTGCTCCAGACTATGTGCATTGTGTCGGGGAGCCAGGTCAAACCCCTCCATGCACACCGCCAGAACCAGAACCTCACGACCCTGGTGACCTTAAAGGTGTTTGTCTTTGTTTGTTTTTGTACTCCACATAGACAGGCAGGTGTTCAGCACCGCGGGCCCGCTGCTGCTGCTGCTGCTGCTGGAAGGTGGAACACTTTGAGTCTTTTTATTTTCTCTTTTCTCCCTGCTCCTGCACACACCTTTTGTTCCCCTCCTCTGCCTTACACATCCTCCCACGCTCGAGCACTCCTCACTCGGACTAAACCCCTCCATGCACACCGCCAGAACCAGAACCTCACGACCCTGGTGACCTTAAAGGTGTTTGTCTTTGTTTGTTTTTGTATTCCACATAGACAGGCTGGGGTTCAGCACCACGCACAGAGCCTACCCGCTACCTCCAGGGCGCATCACCACATTTTACAAGCCAGGAAAGGTGCATGGATCCTGGGTAAACATTGATTAAGTGTTTTTAAATGTGTGGAACAGTGTTTTGTCACTTTCAAAACTCTCCTGTCATTGACCGGAGAATTTGGGTCGATTTTGTATTCAATCTGGCCATTAATATTCCAGTGAGACGAAGTACGTACATTGACCGGAGTGATCCCATGTTAATGTTGTCCAAATACCGGAACATTCCCTAACCGGCCATCAGAGTCGAACCCGCAGTTCGGAGGAACCGACCGCCAGAGCACCGGCACGAGGCCGGGCCGGCGGAGGCCCTCCGATGGCGGGTCACGTTTGCCATTCGATCAATGTCTTTGCAGACAAGCATATATGTGGTTGTTACGCAGGATCAAATAGGTAGTTTGATGAAGTAGGGTCCTGTGCCCGGAGCAAGGCCAATTGCTGAATGCCGCAGCCGACTAAGGCCGCTATGCCACAGTGGAGGATGAGAGAAACAGGTGTTTGTTTTGCATTCCGCGGCAAAGAGGGGAGGTGGAACTTCCACCCCGCTACGGAACCTGTGGTGGGACCCCTGAGTCAGACGGTTCGTCTTGGAAACGCTTCATATCGGTCGGCCTGGGAGGTAAGAGACACGCAGGGTAACGGACACGCAGGGTTACCCCCACGCAGCCCACGCAACACGGAGGAGGCAGGGGAGTCTGGTACCCGGAGGCGCATGGCCGCAACACCGCACTGGAGTCAGGGTTTCGAGTTTTTCGAGCCAGGTCCCAGTG
Organism: Notothenia rossii; assembly: GCF_949606895.1. Lineage (NCBI taxonomy): Eukaryota > Metazoa > Chordata > Actinopteri > Perciformes > Nototheniidae > Notothenia > Notothenia rossii. The sequence continues at coordinate 13,701 of NW_027639687.1, forward strand.
AACGCAAGACTCCAGCAGGAGCCTCCAGCAGACCCCCCCGACGTTTCCCTCGTCCCTCCCGGCCATCAGAGTCGAACCCGCAGTTCGGAGGAACCGACCGCCAGAGCACCGGCACGAGGCCGGGCCGGCGGAGGCCCTCCGATGGCGGGTCACGTTTGCCATTCGATCAATGTCTTTGCAGACAAGCATATATGTGGTTGTTACGCAGGATCAAATAGGTAGTTTGATGAAGTAGGGTCCTGTGCCCGGAGCCTCCAGCAGACCCCCCCGACGTTTCCCTCGTCCCTCCCGGCCATCAGAGTCGAACCCGCAGTTCGGAGGAACCGACCGCCAGAGCACCGGCACGAGGCCGGGCCGGCGTAGGCCCTCCGATGGCGGGTCGCGTTTGCCATTCGATCAGTGAGAAATCAGAAGAGGAAGGGGGAAGAAAAAAGACTAACTTGTCTTTTTGGAGAACCATCAAAAATGGGTGAAAATGAAAAAATGTATCCGAGAATAGTGCCCCATAAGGCGGGTAAAGTCCCCTGTCAACTCCCCTCACCTTCCTCCACACTCTGAAAAAGTCAGAGTTATTTTTTGGAGAACCATCAAAAAGGGCTAAAAGTGTTGAAATGTATCCGAGAATAGTGCCCCATAAGGCGGATAAAGTCCCCTGTCAACTCCCCTCACCTTCCTCCACACTCTGAAAAAGTCAGAGTTATTTTTTGGAGAACCATCAAAAAGGGCTAAAAGTGTTGAAATGTATCCGAGAATAGTGCCCCATAAGGCGGGTAAAGTCCCCTGTCAACTCCCCTCACCTTCCTCCACACTCTGAAAAAGTCAGAGTTATTTTTTGGAGAACCATCAAAAAGGGCTAAAAGTGTTGAAATGTATCCGAGAATAGTGCCCCATAAGGCGGGTAAAGTCCCCTGTCAACTCCCCTCACCTTCCTCCACACTCTGAAAAAGTCAGAGTTATTTTTTGGAGAACCATCAAAAAGGGCTAAAAGTGTTGAAATGTATCCGAGAATAGTGCCCCATAAGGCGGGTAAAGTCCCCTGTCAACTCCCCTCACCTTCCTCCACACTCTGAAAAAGTCAGAGTTATTTTTTGGAGAACCATCAAAAAGGGCTAAAAGTGTTGAAATGTATCCGAGAATAGTGCCCCATAAGGCGGATAAAGTCCCCTGTCAACTCCCCTCACCTTCCTCCACACTCTGAAAAAGTCAGAGTTATTTTTTGGAGAACCATCAAAAAGGGCTAAAAGTGTTGAAATGTATCCGAGAATAGTGCCCCATAAGGCGGATAAAGTCCCCTGTCAACTCCCCTCACCTTCCTCCACACTCTGAAAAAGTCAGAGTTATTTTTTGGAGAACCATCAAAAAGGGCTAAAAGTGTTGAAATGTATCCGAGAATAGTGCCCCATAAGGCGGATTGAGTCCCCTGTCAACTCCCCTTACCTTCCTCCACACTCTGAAAAAGTCAGAGTTATTTTTTGGAGAACCATCAAAAAGGGCTAAAAGTGTTGAAATGTATCCGAAAATAGTGCCTCATGAGGCGGATTGAGTCCCCTGTCAACTCCCCTTACCTTCCTCCAGAGCCCTATTTAGGCGCAATGGATGTCCACTTGCGGGAGACGACAGACAGTGGTGCGGTTAGCCAAAGTGACAATGGATGTCCACTTGCGGGAGACGACAGACAGTGGTGCGGTTAGCCAAAGTGACAGACCTAATGTTAGACCAATTTACAGGCAATGGACGTCCACTCTCGGGAGAGAGACCTCCAGCATGTGTCCCTGACATGGAGACTCTGTTTATTTCACTCATCCAGGACAGAGACCGGGGAAATCTCCTCTCTGTGGCCCCTCCAAGACCCCCAAAGGACGGACCACAGACCTCCAGCATGTGTCCCTGACATGGGCACCTCCATAACCTTGCACACCGTGAGTCCCCGGACTCCCGGACTTAAGCACTCCCCCACGGACTAAACCCAGATGTTCACACCCTACAGAACTCCATGCCCCTGGTTAACCTAAAGGGGGTGGATTTTGCGGTGCTTTACCGTCGGCACATCGGTATCCATATTCGGCCTTATTCACGGCACCACCACCCCTTCTGTGGAGGATATTCTCATGCTCCTGGTAACCCTTTAAATAGTCTGATACTGTCAGGGCTCATCACCGCACTTTACAAGCCATAAATAATGTTTAAATGGTCGGGGAAAGTGTTTTTAAACGTCTGGAAGAGAGTTGTAGCCTGTCATTTTGCAGGATATCATTTAACATGTAACCTCTCCTGGAAATGCACAGAATATGTCCATTTCCAGGAGAGGTTCCATGTTAAATTATATCCTGCAAAATGACAGGCTATAAGCCAGGAAAAAGTGTTTGAAAGGCGGGGAAAAGTTGTTTAAAATAGTCGGAAAAGTGTTTTTAAACGTCTGGAAGAGAGTTGTTGCCTGTCATTTTGCAGGATATAATTTAACATGGAACCTCTCCTGGAAATGCGCAGAGTATGTCCATTTCCAGGAGAGGTTCCATGTTAAATTATATCCTGCAAAATGACAGGCTATAAGCCAGGAAAAAGTGTTTGAAAGGCGGGGAAAAGTTGTTTAAAATAGTCGGAAAAGTGTTTTTAAACGTCTGGAAGAGAGTTGTTGCCTGTCATTTTGCAGGATATAATTTAACATGGAACCTCTCCTGGAAATGCGCAGAGTATGTCCATTTCCAGGAGAGGTTCCATGTTAAATTATATCCTGCAAAATGACAGGCTATAAGCCAGGAAAAAGTGTTTGAAAGGCGGGGAAAAGTTGTTTAAAATAGTCGGAAAAGTGTTTTTAAACGTCTGGAAGAGAGTTGTTGCCTGTCATTTTGCAGGATATAATTTAACATGGAACCTCTCCTGGAAATGCGCAGAGTATGTCCATTTCCAGGAGAGGTTCCATGTTAAATTATATCCTGCAAAATGACAGGCTATAAGCCAGGAAAAAGTGTTTGAAAGGCGGGGAAAAGTTGTTTAAAATAGTCGGAAAAGTGTTTTTAAACGTCTGGAAGAGAGTTGTTGCCTGTCATTTTGCAGGATATCATTTAACATGGAACCTCTCCTGGAAATGCGCAGAGTATGTCCATTTCCAGGAGAGGTTCCATGTTAAATTATATCCTGCAAAATGACAGGCTATAAGCCAGGAACAAGTGTTTGAAAGGCGGGGAAAAGTTGTTTAAAATAGTCGGAAAAGTGTTTTTAAACGTCTGGAAGAGAGTTGTTGCCTGTCATTTTGCAGGATATAATTTAACATGGAACCTCTCCTGGAAATGCGCAGAGTATGTCCATTTCCAGGAGAGGTTCCATGTTAAATTATATCCTGCAAAATGACAGGCTATAAGCCAGGAAAAAGTGTTTGAAAGGCGGGGAAAAGTTGTTTAAAATACTCTGATACCTCCAGGGCGCATCACCGCATTTTACAAGCCAGGGAAGGTGTCGGAATCCTGGGTAAACATTGTTTAAATAGTCTGACACCTGGCACTGTATTTGCCCCTGGGAGAGGTTCCATGTTAAATTATATCCTGCAAAATGACAGGCTATAAGCCAGGAAAAAGTGTTTGAAAGGCGGGGAAAAGTTGTTTAAAATACTCTGATACCTCCAGGGCGCATCACCGCATTTTACAAGCCAGGGAAGGTGTCGGAATCCTGGGTAAACATTGTTTAAATAGTCTGACACCTGGCACTGTATTTGCCCCTGGGAGAGGTTCCATGTTAAATTATATCCTGCAAAATGACAGGCTATAAGCCAGGAAAAAGTGTTTGAAAGGCGGGGAAAAGTTGTTTAAAATACTCTGATACCTCCAGGGCGCATCACCGCATTTTACAAGCCAGGGAAGGTGTCGGAATCCTGGGTAAACATTGTTTAAATAGTCTGACACCTGGCACTGTATTTGCCCCTGGGAGAGGTTCCATGTTAAATTATATCCTGCAAAATGACAGGCTATAAGCCAGGAAAAAGTGTTTGAAAGGCGGGGAAAAGTTGTTTAAAATACTCTGATACCTCCAGGGCGCATCACCGCATTTTACAAGCCAGGGAAGGTGTCGGAATCCTGGGTAAACATTGTTTAAATAGTCTGACACCTGGCACTGTATTTGCCCCTGGGAGAGGTTCCATGTTAAATTATATCCTGCAAAATGACAGGCTATAAGCCAGGAAAAAGTGTTTGAAAGGCGGGGAAAAGTTGTTTAAAATACTCTGATACCTCCAGGGCGCATCACCGCATTTTACAAGCCAGGGAAGGTGTCGGAATCCTGGGTAAACATTGTTTAAATAGTCTGACACCTGGCACTGTATTTGCCCCTGGGAGAGGTTCCATGTTAAATTATATCCTGCAAAATGACAGGCTATAAGCCAGGAAAAAGTGTTTGAAAGGCGGGGAAAAGTTGTTTAAAATACTCTGATACCTCCAGGGCGCATCACCGCATTTTACAAGCCAGGGAAGGTGTCGGAATCCTGGGTAAACATTGTTTAAATAGTCTGACACCTGGCACTGTATTTGCCCCTGGGAGAGGTTCCATGTTAAATTATATCCTGCAAAATGACAGGCTATAAGCCAGGAAAAAGTGTTTGAAAGGCGGGGAAAAGTTGTTTAAAATACTCTGATACCTCCAGGGCGCATCACCGCATTTTACAAGCCAGGGAAGGTGTCGGAATCCTGGGTAAACATTGTTTAAATAGTCTGACACCTGGCACTGTATTTGCCCCTGGGAAACTTCAAGGTTATATTCATGTTTTATTATGTATTTAATAATCACATGATTTTTACAAAAACAGTATACACAGTATACATATATACAATAATAATAATAATAATAATATAACAATATACATAATAAAAACATGAAAAGTGGTGAAAATGAGAAAATGTATCCGAAAATAGTGCCTCCTAATGCGGGCATGTGGACAGTAGCCACAGACTCACAGGCACACACACACATGCAGAGATCCAGGGGGCGGAGCACATGGCTTTTTTTACCCAGAAATAAGTCTATGAGAGGCGGGGAGACTCAGAGGACAGGCTGCGTCACCTCACTTTGTAACCCAGGAAAAGAGCAGGAATTCTGGCTGCGTGAGTGTTAAAAGTGCATTCATCTGTGTTAATCCGACAGCCGCAGAGGTGCTGACGCAAAGCAGGCGGAACAAATTGATTATTTGAACCAGGAATAAATGTTTGCAAGGCGGGGAAAGTGTTCCTGCAGCCCCTCCATAACGGTAATAATGATTAGAAATGATTTCCAGGGCAGAAAGCGTTTTTTAAATGTGGAAAAAAATATGTTAAACTGTTTAAAAAGCACAAAGTGATTTGAGTGCAGTTCTCATGTGTCCCCACAGGAGGGCGCGTCGTCCCAGGGAGCACAGTACATGGTGACAAGGTACGATTTATACCCTAAAATAGCATGCTAAGTGTGGGTGGATTAGTTTCAAAGCATGCACACTCTGCTCGTGTCAGACTTCCATCAAATAGACCGGGGCAGCTCCAGCACGGCTCCCTCACATGGAGCTCAGGTTATTTCATACCTCCAGGAGAGGGACCGGGAAAACCACCTCTCTGTAGCCCCTGACAGAGCCCCAAAGGACGGACTAAGGACCTCCGGCAACAGTGCCACTTCCATAACCTCGTGCACCGTGAGACCCCGGGCCCCCGGACTTAAGCACTCCCCCACGGACTAAACCCAGATGTTCACACCCTGCAGAATCTCATGCCCCTGGTCACCTTTAAGGGGGGGTGGATTTTGCGGTGCTTTACCGTCCGAACACAAGCATCAATATTCGTCCTCCTTCACAGCAGCAGCAGCAGCAGCAGCAGCAGCAGCAGCAGCACCTGCCCTGCTGCACTTCCATAACCTCGTGCACCGTGAGACCCCGGGCCCCCGGACTTAAGCACTCCCCCACGGACTAAACCCAGATGTTCACACCCTGCAGAATCTCATGCCCCTGGTCACCTTTAAGGGGGGGTGGATTTTGCGGTGCTTTACCGTCCGAACACAAGCATCAATATTCGTCCTCCTTCACAGCAGCAGCAGCAGCAGCAGCAGCAGCAGCAGCAGCAGCAGCAGCACCTGCCCTGCTGGAGGTTCACACTTTAACTTATTTGTATTCGTTTTTTTTTGTTCCCCTCCTCTGCCTTACACATCCTCCCACGCTCGAGCACTCCTCACTCGGACTAAACCCCTCCATGCACACCGCCAGAACCAGAACCTCACGCCCCTGGTGACCTTAAAGGTGTTTGTCTTTGTTTGTTTTTGTACTCCACATAGACAGGCAGGTGTTCAGCACCACGGACAGAGCGGGCCCGCTGCTGCTGCTGCTGGAAGGTGGAACACTTTGAGTCTTTTTATTTTCTCTTTTCTCCCTGCTCCTGCACACACCTTTTGTTACCCTCCTCTGCCTTACACATCCTCCCACGCTCGAGCACTCCTCACTCGGACTAAACCCAGATGTTCACACCCTACAGAACTTCATGCCCCTGGTTACCCTAAAGGGGTGGATTTTGCGGTGCTTTACCGTCCGCACATCGGCATACATATTCGGCCTTATTCATGACACTACCACCCCTTCTTTGGAGGATATTGCAGGATATAATTTAACATGGAACCTCTCCTGGAAATGCACAGAGTATGTCCATTTCCAGGAGAGGTTACATGTTAAATTATATCCTGCAAAATGACAGGCACTGTATTTGCCCCTGGGAACCTTCAAGGTTATACTAATGTTTTTTTTTTATTTTTTATTTAATTATCACACCAATTTTACAAAAACAGTATACAAAATAAACATAATAACAACATGATTAACAGGGGCCTTGGGGCCATATTAGCCGTCTAACTTGTACAGTGCACCGGGGAAAAAAGGTTGAGTCCACGGCCCCTTTCCCCTCATCAGGAGTACCAATCGGTCCTGAAGAAGAGGTATCGCTGCTCTCCGCCCCTGAATCCTCTTCGGAGGTAGCTGACGGTGGTAGACCTCCTTCTGATGATGATGCTGCTGCAGCTGCTGCCGCCGCCCTGAACATGGAGCGGATCTTCAATGCCTCCTTTATTCCAGGCGTATTCGCGTAGAACCGGTCTGCAGTGCTTACGTCGTGGCACATAAACCTAGCCAGAATCGACCTGCTTTCTGGATCTTGGTGATGCTTGATATTGTCAGCCAGGGCAGTGCGCAAGATGGTGAAGGTGACGGCTGTTTCTAGCCCAGCATCAGCCCAAGCCCTCTTCAAGTGAGCGTTCAGGTTCTTGGAAGCCTGCTTCCCCGATGTGAAAAGGAAGAATTCATTCTGAGGACCCGACAAGCCCTCTTTTATCCCCATCCACCGCATGACCCAGCTAAACTCCTTTATTGTAAGCACCAGCTGTGCTTCACCAAATGTCTTGGCAGTCTTGTGATCCTGCACGTGGATGATGTAGCCCTCAGCAGTGCCCCTTCTGTCCGCCTCAAAGACCTCCGTGTTGGTCATGTTTGCATACACACCCGGACGGTGGCCATACAGGAGGCTCCAATGGAGGGTTAGATAGCCATATAGCAGGTACTGGGTGATTGTGGTCGGATTGCTAGCCATCAGGTCAAGGAGATCAGGGATGCGCTTCTCAGCGGCCGCCATGGCGGCGAGAAGCTCCGCCTGGCTCGGCAGACGATCCAGCTTGTCCCTCTTCACCTTAAACTGGTGGAGAGTGACAGACTTTTTCAAATCGTTAATGTTGGCTTTCACCTCTCTGATGATGTGGGTCATATCAGACTGGGTGAGCCTGCACCCCCGGAGCTTTGATGCAGACAAGTACCTCAGGAAATGGTTCACAGTCTTCAGGAACAACAGCGATGTTGTGACTGTCCGGCCCGACTCTGAAATATACTTGCTCCAGCCACGGACCCTCTTTGTGTCTTTTAGAAACAGCCAGTCTGACAGCCGGTCAAAACCATGGGCCATGAATACTATGAAGTTCTTTATCCGGCTGACATTGGACATACAATTCTCTTTCCGTTTTACTGTCGGTGCAAGACCCTCACAATGACCTCTGTATGTCTGAATGTACGTCTCCATGCTTTTAGGCAACGTGATTTCACGCATGGTATTCCGCAGTCCCTTCCCAGTGCACCATTGATTTTGGGAAGAGGGCCAGTCCTTAGCCAGATTAGCTTTCAGCTTATTGGAGACAGACGCACGGGTCTTCTGGCATACAGGGGTCTCACTACAGGAGGCTTCTACGGACCGCATGACAGTCTGCATCGGGGTCTTGCTTCCGGAGGCTTCTGGGGACCGCATCACAGACTTGAGAGGGATCTCACTCGCAGAGGCTTCTATGGACCGCATGACAGTCTTCACTGGGGTCTCACTACCGGAGGCTTCTGGGGACCACATGACAGTCTTCACTGGGGTCTTGCTTCCGGAGGCTTCTGGGGACCGCATCACAGACTTGAGAGGGGTCTCTCTACCGGAGGCTTTGTTGGACCGCATGACAGTCTTCACCGGGGTCTTGCTTCCGGAGGCTTCTGGGGACCGCATGACAGTGTTCACCGGGGTCTCACTACCGGAGGCTTTGTCGGACCGCATGACAGTCTTCACCGGGGTCTTGCTTCCGGAGGCTTCTGGGGACCGCATCACAGACTTGAGGGGGGTCTCACTCGCAGAGGCTTCTATGGACCGCATGACAGTCTTCACCGGGGTCTTGAGAGGGGTATTGCTGCCGGAGGCTACTGAGTTCATGTCGGGGGTACTTGGGATTGCTACGCCCTTAAATCGTATACATTCTTCGTCTTCCTCAAGCAGAGCAGCAGTGGCATTCTGCTTCCTGGGTTTTAGACCCTGTTTTAGCCTGGAGCGCAGGGTCTTCACCTCATCAATGAGGGCATCCTTCTGAGCCCTCAATGCCACATTGTCCAGCCTCACCTGCATGCAGTCCTCTTCGTCACACTCGGTATGTGGGGAGAAGGGTGGAGGGTGCACCGGGTATTCCTCCTCATTGTCTATATCCAATGATGTAGCCATTCCAATGATGGGATTAGTCTCTCGGAGGTCATGGAGCAACTGCAGGGCCACACTATGCTTCAGCCTTGCCATGACCTGATGTGCCTCATCTCGGGAGAACTCAGGGTGGTCACGAGTTACATGACGGTGTAGTTTCCTCCCAGCATACGAACACCCTGTGATGGGACAGGGTTTGGTCCGAACATTTATTCTACCACTGGCCATTTTAAGAATGATGCCTCTTTCATCCAGGTTCCGCACTGCATGTTTGTGCTTAAGGTGCTTATTCAAAGCCAGATAGCGGAGGCTGCACACCGGGCATTCGGTCAACATCCTTCCAAAAACACACACAATGAATTATATTTAAATGGTTTTCTGTTTCTCCGTTTATATGCGTTAGCCAACTGCTGATTGCAACCATGGGTCCGATGCTTCAATGCAGGGAACACGGACCAAGGGGAGGACTTGGGTTACCACCTGGTTAAAATGGTCCCACCTCCGCACCAACGCGACTGGCGATGGGTCCGATACATTGATTGTTTTTTGTTTCATGGTTCTGCCACGAACTCACAAGACAGTTTTGGGTACAAAACGTGGGGGTAACAGTACCTCCGGGCGCTCCGTCCCGCTCCGGCTTTCGCCGCAGCGGGGGGAGGAGGCATTGAACCCCTCGCATCTGCCCCCGGAGGAGGCAGGGGAGTCAGGTACCCGGAGGCGCACGGTGGACGGCCAGGGCGAGACCGCCACACCGCACTGGAGTCAGAGTTCCGAGTTTTTCGAGCCAGGTCCCGGTGAAACGCAGTACGGAGCACCCGGCAGGAACCTCCAGCAGACCCCCCCGCGCGGTTCCCTCGTCCCTCGGAAGAGGCGGAGAGGTGGGTGTTTTTCATCTGCTGGCGGACTGCCGGGGAGAACGTGCTGCTCGGGAGCCAGGCTCAGAGTTAGTGGAAGTGAGAGCCCGTGCACCTGCCTTTTACAGCAGGCACGCGCTGGTATCGGGGTGGGGAGAGAAGGTAGATGCAGAGGCTGCAGAAACAGCCAGAGCCTTTCCCCTCTAACACACCCCTCATTTGGTTCATGAGCACTGGGCAGAGTCCCCTGTCAACTCTCCTTATATTCCTCCGGAGACCAGTTGGGAAATGGCAGCATCCCACTTCACCTGGTAGACCAATATCGTTAAATGAGCTCAGTAATGTACTGCACAACATCACATGGGTAAAATGAGCTATATCATGCACTGCAAAATCACATTTGGTTTATTTCCAAAAAGCCTGGAAAAAACACATATCCATCATGTCCTGTAAAATATCATTCTTTGTTTATGTCCGCTCCAGGATTACCCGTAGTTTGGATGAACCGACCGCCAAGCACCGGAAGCTGGACCCGGGGAGGAGGCCCTCCGATGGCGGGTCAAAGTTGATGATACCGCAGCTGGCTGGACACTAGCCGTAGAAGAACACCTGGGCGGGACCAGGCATGTCCCTCTTTGCAGACAAGCATATGTGCTCCCAGGAGCAGAGTCAATCACACAGTTTGGAGGAACCGACCGCCTAGCACCGGAAGCTGGACCCGGGGAGGAGGCCCTCCGATGGCGGGTCAAAGTTGATGATACCGCAGCTGGCTGGACACTAGCCGTAGAAGAACACCTGGGCGGGACCAGGCATGTCCCTCTTTGCAGACAAGCATATGTGCTCCCAGGAGCAGAGTCAATCACACAGTTTGGAGGAACCGACCGCCTAGCACCGGAAGCTGGACCCGGGGAGGAGGCCCTCCGATGGCGGGTCAAAGTTGATGATACCGCAGCTGGCTGGACACTAGCCGTAGAAGAACACCTGGGCGGGACCAGGCATGTCCCTCTTTGCAGACAAGCATATGTGCTCCCAGGAGCAGAGTCAATCACACAGTTTGGAGGAACCGACCGCCTAGCACCGGAAGCTGGACCCGGGGAGGAGGCCCTCCGATGGCGGGTCAAAGTTGATGATACCGCAGCTGGCTGGACACTAGCCGTAGAAGAACACCTGGGCGGGACCAGGCATGTCCCTCTTTGCAGACAAGCATATGTGCTCCCAGGAGCAGAGTCAAACCCGCAGTTTGGAAGAACCGACCGCCAGAGCACCGGCACGAAGCCGGGCCGGCGGAGGCCTTCCGATGGCGGGTCACGTTTGCCATTCGATCAATGTCTTTGCAGACAAGCATATATGTGGTTGTTACGCAGGATCAAATAGGTAGTTTGATGAAGTAGGGTCCTGTGCCCGGAGCAAGGCCAATTGCTGAATGCCGCAGCCGACTAAGGCCGCTATGCCACAGTGGAGGATGAGAGAAACAGGTGTTTGTTTTGCATTCCGCGGCAAAGAGGGGAGGTGGAACTTCCACCCCGCTACGGAACCTGTGGTGGGACCCCTGAGTCAGACGGTTCGTCTTGGAAACGCTTCATATCGGTCGGCCTGGGAGGTAAGAGACACGCAGGGTAACGGACACGCAGGGTTACCCCCACGCAGCCCACGCAACACGGAGGAGGCAGGGGAGTCTGGTACCCGGAGGCGCATGGCCGCAACACCGCACTGGAGTCAGGGTTTCGAGTTTTTCGAGCCAGGTCCCAGTGAACGCAAGACTCCAGCAGGAGCCTCCAGCAGACCCCCCCGACGTTTCCCCCGTCCCTCCCGGCCATCAGAGTCGAACCCGCAGTTCGGAGGAACCGACCGCCAGAGCACCGGCACGAGGCCGGGCCGGCGGAGGCCCTCCGATGGCGGGTCACGTTTGCCATTCGATCAATGTCTTTGCAGACAAGCATATATGTGGTTGTTACGCAGGATCAAATAGGTAGTTTGATGAAGTAGGGTCCTGTGCCCGGAGCCTCCAGCAGACCCCCCCGACGTTTCCCTCGTCCCTCCCGGCCATCAGAGTCGAACCCGCAGTTCGGAGGAACCGACCGCCAGAGCACCGGCACGAGGCCGGGCCGGCGGAGGCCCTCCGATGGCGGGTCACGTTTGCCATTCGATCAGTGAGAAATCAGAAGAGGAAGGGGGAAGAAAAAAGACTAACTTGTCTTTTTGGAGAACCATCAAAAATGGGTGAAAATGAAAAAATGTATCCGAGAATAGTGCCCCATAAGGCGGGTAAAGTCCCCTGTCAACTCCCCTCACCTTCCTCCACACTCTGAAAAAGTCAGAGTTATTTTTTGGAGAACCATCAAAAAGGGCTAAAAGTGTTGAAATGTATCCGGGAATAGTGCCCCATAAGGCGGGTAAAGTCCCCTGTCAACTCCCCTCACCTTCCTCCACACTCTGAAAAAGTCAGAGTTATTTTTTGGAGAACCATCAAAAAGGGCTAAAAGTGTTGAAATGTATCCGGGAATAGTGCCCCATAAGGCGGATAAAGTCCCCTGTCAACTCCCCTCACCTTCCTCCACACTCTGAAAAAGTCAGAGTTATTTTTTGGAGAACCATCAAAAAGGGCTAAAAGTGTTGAAATGTATCCGGGAATAGTGCCCCATAAGGCGGGTAAAGTCCCCTGTCAACTCCCCTCACCTTCCTCCACACTCTGAAAAAGTCAGAGTTATTTTTTGGAGAACCATCAAAAAGGGCTAAAAGTGTTGAAATGTATCCGGGAATAGTGCCCCATAAGGCGGATAAAGTCCCCTGTCAACTCCCCTCACCTTCCTCCACACTCTGAAAAAGTCAGAGTTATTTTTTGGAGAACCATCAAAAAGGGCTAAAAGTGTTGAAATGTATCCGGGAATAGTGCCCCATAAGGCGGATAAAGTCCCCTGTCAACTCCCCTCACCTTCCTCCACACTCTGAAAAAGTCAGAGTTATTTTTTGGAGAACCATCAAAAAGGGCTAAAAGTGTTGAAATGTATCCGGGAATAGTGCCCCATAAGGCGGATAAAGTCCCCTGTCAACTCCCCTCACCTTCCTCCACACTCTGAAAAAGTCAGAGTTATTTTTTGGAGAACCATCAAAAAGGGCTAAAAGTGTTGAAATGTATCCGGGAATAGTGCCCCATAAGGCGGATAAAGTCCCCTGTCAACTCCCCTCACCTTCCTCCACACTCTGAAAAAGTCAGAGTTATTTTTTGGAGAACCATCAAAAAGGGCTAAAAGTGTTGAAATGTATCCGAGAATAGTGCCCCATAAGGCGGATAAAGTCCCCTGTCAACTCCCCTCACCTTCCTCCACACTCTGAAAAAGTCAGAGTTATTTTTTGGAGAACCATCAAAAAGGGCTAAAAGTGTTGAAATGTATCCGAAAATAGTGCCTCATGAGGCGGATTGAGTCCCCTGTCAACTCCCCTTACCTTCCTCCAGAGCCCAGTTCAAAAACTTTAAGTTTGGTAAGAACCATGCTGGGGGGTCTCCAGGCAACAAAATGTATCCGAGCCAAAGTGCACATACAGCGGATGAATTCCTCCATGAAGTTACACAGCCGTTTTTTTTCTGAGTCCTCTCAAAAACCGGGTTTCCGATTTCGTGCAGAAGGTAGCTTGTAAAACATGAACGGTTTTTTACAACGGAGGAGGGGAAGTCTGGATTCCCCTCTCCGTTGTACCTTGCAACGGGGTAGGGGAAAAGTGTTCGGCGCTTCGTCCCGAAGCGCCGAACACTTTTCCCCTTCTCCAATTTTTCAGATCCCCTCTCCCATGTAATTTTAAAAGTTCAGTTTTTGATTATTTTAACATATAATTGACCGTTTTCTTTCATTTTTTTTTCATTCCACGGGTGGGGGCCTATGGCAGGCTGCCTATGAGCTCCCAAATTTGGCCCGGATCATCCGGGATTTGTGGGATAAGCTCCATAAACTGACAAAGTCATCCAAATATGTCGCTTTTATCGCCCAAAGATATATCATGCAAATACATTAAAATAGTAAAAGGTACAATTGTGCTCGGCATTAACCGGAATTTGATTTATATAGCCCCCAAAAAATGATTAAAAATCATTTTCGTGGGGAAAAGTGTTAAAACGCCTGATTAAAGCATTTGCGGGACCCCAGCGAGCTCCAGACTATGTGCATTGTGTCGGGGACCCTGGAGAATGATAAAACACATCATTTAAATAGAAAAAACACCATTAAAAGTCACTTTTAGGGGCAAAAAACAGCCTCTGTCCACTTCGTTAACAAAGTGATGGGGAAAAGGACCAAATCGTGATTAAAGCATTTCCGGGACCCCAGCGAGCTCCAGACTATGTGGATTGTGTCGGGGACCCTGGATAATGATAAAACACATCATTTAAATGCCAAAAACACCATTAAAAGTCACTTTTAGGGGCAAAAAACAGCCTCTGTCCACTTCGTTAACAAACTGATGGGGAAAAGGACCAAATCGTGATTAAAGCATTTTGCGGGACCCCAGCGAGCTCCAGACTAGTTGCATTGTCTTGGGGACCCTCCACAATGATAAGACCCATCATTTAAATGCCAAAAACACCATTAAAAGTCACTTTTAGGGGCAAAAAACAGCCTCTGTCCACTTCGTTAACAAAGTGATGGGGAAAAGGACAAAATCGTGATTAAAGCATTTTGCGGGACCCCAGCGAGCTCCAGACTAGTTTCATTGTGTCGGGGACCCTGGAGAAATATAAAACCCATCATTTAAATGCCAAAAACACCATTAAAAGTCACTTTTAGGGGCAAAAAACAGCCTCTGTCCACTTCGTTAACAAAGTGATGGGGAAAAGGACAAAATCGTGATTAAAGCATTTTGCGGGACCCCAGCGAGCTCCAGACTAGTTTCATTGTGTCGGGGACCCTGGAGAAATATAAAACCCATCATTTAAATGCCAAAAACACCATTAAAAGTCACTTTTAGGGGCAAAAAACAGCCTCTGTCCACTTCGTTAACAAAGTGATGGGGAAAAGGACAAAATCGTGATTAAAGCATTTTGCGGGACCCCAGCGAGCTCCAGACTAGTTTCATTGTGTCGGGGACCCTGGAGAAATATAAAACCCATCATTTAAATGCCAAAAACACCATTAAAAGTCACTTTTAGGGGCAAAAAACAGCCTCTGTCCACTTCGTTAACAAAGTGATGGGGAAAAGGACCAAATCGTGATTAAAGCATTTTGCGGGACCCCAGCGAGCTCCAGACTAGTTTCATTGTGTCGGGGACCCTGGATAATGATAAGACCCATCATTTAAATGCCAAAAACACCATTAAAAGTCACTTTTAGGGGCAAAAAACAGCCTCTGTCCACTTCGTTAACAAAGTGATGGGGAAAAGTACAAAATCGTGATTAAAGCATTTTGCGGGACCCCAGCGAGCTCCAGACTAGTTTCATTGTGTCGGGGACCCTGGATAATGATAAGACCCATCATTTAAATGCCAAAAACACCATTAAAAGTCACTTTTAGGGGCAAAAAACAGCCTCTGTCCACTTCGTTAACAAAGTGATGGGGAAAAGTACAAAATCGTGATTAAAGCATTTTGCGGGACCCCAGCGAGCTCCAGACTAGTTTCATTGTGTCGGGGACCCTGGAGAAATATAAAACCCATCATTTAAATGCCAAAAACACCATTAAAAGTCACTTTTAGGGGCACAAAACAGCCTCTGTCCACTTCGTTAACAAACTGATGGGGAAAAGGACAAAATCGTGATTAAAGCATTTTGCGGGACCCCAGCGAGCTCCAGACTAGTTTCATTGTGTCGGGGACCCTGGATAATGATAAGACCCATCATTTAAATGCCAAAAACACCATTAAAAGTCACTTTTAGGGGCAAAAAACAGCCTCTGTCCACTTCGTTAACAAAGTGATGGGGAAAAGGACAAAATCGTGATTAAAGCATTTTGCGGGACCCCAGCGAGCTCCAGACTAGTTTCATTGTGTCGGGGACCCTGGATAATGATAAAACACATCATTTAAATGCCAAAAACACCATTAAAAGTCACTTTTAGGGGCAAAAAACAGCCTCTGTCCACTTCGTTAACAAAGTGATGGGGAAAAGGACCAAATCGTGATTAAAGCATTTTGCGGGACCCCAGCGAGCTCCAGACTAGTTTCATTGTGTCGGGGACCCTGGATAATGATAAGACCCATCATTTAAATGCCAAAAACACCATTAAAAGTCACTTTTAGGGGCAAAAAACAGCCTCTGTCCACTTCGTTAACAAAGTGATGGGGAAAAGGACCAAATCGTGATTAAAGCATTTTGCGGGACCCCAGCGAGCTCCAGACTATGTGCATTGCGTCGGGGACCCTGGAGAAAGATAAAACACATCATTTAAATACAAAAAACACCATTAAAAGTCACTTTTAGGGGCAAAAAACAGCCTCTGTCCACTTCGTTAACAAACTGATAGGCAAATGGACAGAAGGGGGAACACGGCCCAGCCGCTGCTCCGCTGCTCCAGACTATGTGCATTGTGTCGGGGAGCCAGGTCAAACCCCTCCATGCACACCGCCAGAACCAGAACCTCACGACCCTGGTGACCTTAAAGGTGTTTGTATTTGTTTGTTTTTGTACTCCACATAGACAGGCAGGTGTTCAGCACCGCGGGCCCGCTGCTGCTGCTGCTGCTGCTGGAAGGTGGAACACTTTGAGTCTTTTTATTTTCTCTTTTCTCCCTGCTCCTGCACACACCTTTTGTTCCCCTCCTCTGCCTTACACATCCTCCCACGCTCGAGCACTCCTCACTCGGACTAAACCCCTCCATGCACACCGCCAGAACCAGAACCTCACGACCCTGGTGACCTTAAAGGTGTTTGTCTTTGTTTGTTTTTGTATTCCACATAGACAGGCTGGGGTTCAGCACCACGCACAGAGCCTACCCGCTACCTCCAGGGCGCATCACCACATTTTACAAGCCAGGAAAGGTGCATGGATCCTGGGTAAACATTGATTAAGTGTTTTTAAATGTGTGGAACAGTGTTTTGTCACTTTCAAAACTCTCCTGTCATTGACCGGAGAATTTGGGTCGATTTTGTATTCAATCTGGCCATTAATATTCCAGTGAGACGAAGTACGTACATTGACCGGAGTGATCCCATGTTAATGTTGTCCAAATACCGGAACATTCCCTAACCGGCCATCAGAGTCGAACCCGCAGTTCGGAGGAACCGACTGCCAGAGCACCGGCACGAGGCCGGGCCGGCGGAGGCCCTCCGATGGCGGGTCACGTTTGCCATTCGATCAATGTCTTTGCAGACAAGCATATATGTGGTTGTTACGCAGGATCAAATAGGTAGTTTGATGAAGTAGGGTCCTGTGCCCGGAGCAAGGCCAATTGCTGAATGCCGCAGCCGACTAAGGCCGCTATGCCACAGTGGAGGATGAGAGAAACAGGTGTTTGTTTTGCATTCCGCGGCAAAGAGGGGAGGTGGAACTTCCACCCCGCTACGGAACCTGTGGTGGGACCCCTGAGTCAGACGGTTCGTCTTGGAAACGCTTCATATCGGTCGGCCTGGGAGGTAAGAGACACGCAGGGTAACGGACACGCAGGGTTACCCCCACGCAGCCCACGCAACACGGAGGAGGCAGGGGAGTCTGGTACCCGGAGGCGCATGGCCGCAACACCGCACTGGAGTCAGGGTTTCGAGTTTTTCGAGCCAGGTCCCAGTGAACGCAAGACTCCAGCAGGAGCCTCCAGCAGACCCCCCCGACGTTTCCCTCGTCCCTCCCGGCCATCAGAGTCGAACCCGCAGTTCGGAGGAACCGACCGCCAGAGCACCGGCACGAGGCCGGGCCGGCGGAGGCCCTCCGATGGCGGGTCACGTTTGCCATTCGATCAATGTCTTTGCAGACAAGCATATATGTGGTTGTTACGCAGGATCAAATAGGTAGTTTGATGAAGTAGGGTCCTGTGCCCGGAGCCTCCAGCAGACCCCCCCGACGTTTCCCTCGTCCCTCCCGGCCATCAGAGTCGAACCCGCAGTTCGGAGGAACCGACCGCCAGAGCACCGGCACGAGGCCGGGCCGGCGTAGGCCCTCCGATGGCGGGTCGCGTTTGCCATTCGATCAGTGAGAAATCAGAAGAGGAAGGGGGAAGAAAAAAGACTAACTTTTCTTTTTGGAGAACCATCAAAAATGGGTGAAAATGAAAAAATGTATCCGAGAATAGTGCCCCATAAGGCGGGTAAAGTCCCCTGTCAACTCCCCTCACCTTCCTCCACACTCTGAAAAAGTCAGAGTTATTTTTTGGAGAACCATCAAAAAGGGCTAAAAGTGTTGAAATGTATCCGAGAATAGTGCCCCATAAGGCGGATAAAGTCCCCTGTCAACTCCCCTCACCTTCCTCCACACTCTGAAAAAGTCAGAGTTATTTTTTGGAGAACCATCAAAAAGGGCTAAAAGTGTTGAAATGTATCCGAGAATAGTGCCCCATAAGGCGGGTAAAGTCCCCTGTCAACTCCCCTCACCTTCCTCCACACTCTGAAAAAGTCAGAGTTATTTTTTGGAGAACCATCAAAAAGGGCTAAAAGTGTTGAAATGTATCCGAGAATAGTGCCCCATAAGGCGGGTAAAGTCCCCTGTCAACTCCCCTCACCTTCCTCCACACTCTGAAAAAGTCAGAGTTATTTTTTGGAGAACCATCAAAAAGGGCTAAAAGTGTTGAAATGTATCCGAGAATAGTGCCCCATAAGGCGGGTAAAGTCCCCTGTCAACTCCCCTCACCTTCCTCCACACTCTGAAAAAGTCAGAGTTATTTTTTGGAGAACCATCAAAAAGGGCTAAAAGTGTTGAAATGTATCCGAGAATAGTGCCCCATAAGGCGGATAAAGTCCCCTGTCAACTCCCCTCACCTTCCTCCACACTCTGAAAAAGTCAGAGTTATTTTTTGGAGAACCATCAAAAAGGGCTAAAAGTGTTGAAATGTATCCGAGAATAGTGCCCCATAAGGCGGATAAAGTCCCCTGTCAACTCCCCTCACCTTCCTCCACACTCTGAAAAAGTCAGAGTTATTTTTTGGAGAACCATCAAAAAGGGCTAAAAGTGTTGAAATGTATCCGAGAATAGTGCCCCATAAGGCGGATTGAGTCCCCTGTCAACTCCCCTTACCTTCCTCCACACTCTGAAAAAGTCAGAGTTATTTTTTGGAGAACCATCAAAAAGGGCTAAAAGTGTTGAAATGTATCCGAAAATAGTGCCTCATGAGGCGGATTGAGTCCCCTGTCAACTCCCCTTACCTTCCTCCAGAGCCCTATTTAGGCGCAATGGATGTCCACTTGCGGGAGACGACAGACAGTGGTGCGGTTAGCCAAAGTGACAATGGATGTCCACTTGCGGGAGACGACAGACAGTGGTGCGGTTAGCCAAAGTGACAGACCTAATGTTAGACCAATTTACAGGCAATGGACGTCCACTCTCGGGAGAGAGACCTCCAGCATGTGTCCCTGACATGGAGACTCTGTTTATTTCACTCATCCAGGACAGAGACCGGGGAAATCTCCTCTCTGTGGCCCCTCCAAGACCCCCAAAGGACGGACCACAGACCTCCAGCATGTGTCCCTGACATGGGCACCTCCATAACCTTGCACACCGTGAGTCCCCGGACTCCCGGACTTAAGCACTCCCCCACGGACTAAACCCAGATGTTCACACCCTACAGAACTCCATGCCCCTGGTTAACCTAAAGGGGGTGGATTTTGCGGTGCTTTACCGTCGGCACATCGGTATCCATATTCGGCCTTATTCACGGCACCACCACCCCTTCTGTGGAGGATATTCTCATGCTCCTGGTAACCCTTTAAATAGTCTGATACTGTCAGGGCTCATCACCGCACTTTACAAGCCATAAATAATGTTTAAATGGTCGGGGAAAGTGTTTTTAAACGTCTGGAAGAGAGTTGTAGCCTGTCATTTTGCAGGATATCATTTAACATGTAACCTCTCCTGGAAATGCACAGAATATGTCCATTTCCAGGAGAGGTTCCATGTTAAATTATATCCTGCAAAATGACAGGCTATAAGCCAGGAAAAAGTGTTTGAAAGGCGGGGAAAAGTTGTTTAAAATAGTCGGAAAAGTGTTTTTAAACGTCTGGAAGAGAGTTGTTGCCTGTCATTTTGCAGGATATAATTTAACATGGAACCTCTCCTGGAAATGCGCAGAGTATGTCCATTTCCAGGAGAGGTTCCATGTTAAATTATATCCTGCAAAATGACAGGCTATAAGCCAGGAAAAAGTGTTTGAAAGGCGGGGAAAAGTTGTTTAAAATAGTCGGAAAAGTGTTTTTAAACGTCTGGAAGAGAGTTGTTGCCTGTCATTTTGCAGGATATAATTTAACATGGAACCTCTCCTGGAAATGCGCAGAGTATGTCCATTTCCAGGAGAGGTTCCATGTTAAATTATATCCTGCAAAATGACAGGCTATAAGCCAGGAAAAAGTGTTTGAAAGGCGGGGAAAAGTTGTTTAAAATAGTCGGAAAAGTGTTTTTAAACGTCTGGAAGAGAGTTGTTGCCTGTCATTTTGCAGGATATAATTTAACATGGAACCTCTCCTGGAAATGCGCAGAGTATGTCCATTTCCAGGAGAGGTTCCATGTTAAATTATATCCTGCAAAATGACAGGCTATAAGCCAGGAAAAAGTGTTTGAAAGGCGGGGAAAAGTTGTTTAAAATAGTCGGAAAAGTGTTTTTAAACGTCTGGAAGAGAGTTGTTGCCTGTCATTTTGCAGGATATCATTTAACATGGAACCTCTCCTGGAAATGCGCAGAGTATGTCCATTTCCAGGAGAGGTTCCATGTTAAATTATATCCTGCAAAATGACAGGCTATAAGCCAGGAACAAGTGTTTGAAAGGCGGGGAAAAGTTGTTTAAAATAGTCGGAAAAGTGTTTTTAAACGTCTGGAAGAGAGTTGTTGCCTGTCATTTTGCAGGATATAATTTAACATGGAACCTCTCCTGGAAATGCGCAGAGTATGTCCATTTCCAGGAGAGGTTCCATGTTAAATTATATCCTGCAAAATGACAGGCTATAAGCCAGGAAAAAGTGTTTGAAAGGCGGGGAAAAGTTGTTTAAAATACTCTGATACCTCCAGGGCGCATCACCGCATTTTACAAGCCAGGGAAGGTGTCGGAATCCTGGGTAAACATTGTTTAAATAGTCTGACACCTGGCACTGTATTTGCCCCTGGGAGAGGTTCCATGTTAAATTATATCCTGCAAAATGACAGGCTATAAGCCAGGAAAAAGTGTTTGAAAGGCGGGGAAAAGTTGTTTAAAATACTCTGATACCTCCAGGGCGCATCACCGCATTTTACAAGCCAGGGAAGGTGTCGGAATCCTGGGTAAACATTGTTTAAATAGTCTGACACCTGGCACTGTATTTGCCCCTGGGAGAGGTTCCATGTTAAATTATATCCTGCAAAATGACAGGCTATAAGCCAGGAAAAAGTGTTTGAAAGGCGGGGAAAAGTTGTTTAAAATACTCTGATACCTCCAGGGCGCATCACCGCATTTTACAAGCCAGGGAAGGTGTCGGAATCCTGGGTAAACATTGTTTAAATAGTCTGACACCTGGCACTGTATTTGCCCCTGGGAGAGGTTCCATGTTAAATTATATCCTGCAAAATGACAGGCTATAAGCCAGGAAAAAGTGTTTGAAAGGCGGGGAAAAGTTGTTTAAAATACTCTGATACCTCCAGGGCGCATCACCGCATTTTACAAGCCAGGGAAGGTGTCGGAATCCTGGGTAAACATTGTTTAAATAGTCTGACACCTGGCACTGTATTTGCCCCTGGGAGAGGTTCCATGTTAAATTATATCCTGCAAAATGACAGGCTATAAGCCAGGAAAAAGTGTTTGAAAGGCGGGGAAAAGTTGTTTAAAATACTCTGATACCTCCAGGGCGCATCACCGCATTTTACAAGCCAGGGAAGGTGTCGGAATCCTGGGTAAACATTGTTTAAATAGTCTGACACCTGGCACTGTATTTGCCCCTGGGAGAGGTTCCATGTTAAATTATATCCTGCAAAATGACAGGCTATAAGCCAGGAAAAAGTGTTTGAAAGGCGGGGAAAAGTTGTTTAAAATACTCTGATACCTCCAGGGCGCATCACCGCATTTTACAAGCCAGGAAAGGTGTCGGAATCCTGGGTAAACATTGTTTAAATAGTCTGACACCTGGCACTGTATTTGCCCCTGGGAGAGGTTCCATGTTAAATTATATCCTGCAAAATGACAGGCTATAAGCCAGGAAAAAGTGTTTGAAAGGCGGGGAAAAGTTGTTTAAAATACTCTGATACCTCCAGGGCGCATCACCGCATTTTACAAGCCAGGGAAGGTGTCGGAATCCTGGGTAAACATTGTTTAAATAGTCTGACACCTGGCACTGTATTTGCCCCTGGGAAACTTCAAGGTTATATTCATGTTTTATTATGTATTTAATAATCACATGATTTTTACAAAAACAGTATACACAGTATACATATATACAATAATAATAATAATAATAATATAACAATATACATAATAAAAACATGAAAAGTGGTGAAAATGAGAAAATGTATCCGAAAATAGTGCCTCCTAATGCGGGCATGTGGACAGTAGCCACAGACTCACAGGCACACACACACATGCAGAGATCCAGGGGGCGGAGCACATGGCTTTTTTTACCCAGAAATAAGTCTATGAGAGGCGGGGAGACTCAGAGGACAGGCTGCGTCACCTCACTTTGTAACCCAGGAAAAGAGCAGGAATTCTGGCTGCGTGAGTGTTAAAAGTGCATTCATCTGTGTTAATCCGACAGCCGCAGAGGTGCTGACGCAAAGCAGGCGGAACAAATTGATTATTTGAACCAGGAATAAATGTTTGCAAGGCGGGGAAAGTGTTCCTGCAGCCCCTCCATAACGGTAATAATGATTAGAAATGATTTCCAGGGCAGAAAGCGTTTTTTAAATGTGGAAAAAAATATGTTAAACTGTTTAAAAAGCACAAAGTGATTTGAGTGCAGTTCTCATGTGTCCCCACAGGAGGGCGCGTCGTCCCAGGGAGCACAGTACATGGTGACAAGGTATGATTTATACCCTAAAATAGCATGCTAAGTGTGGGTGGATTAGTTTCAAAGCATGCACACTCTGCTCGTGTCAGACTTCCATCAAATAGACCGGGGAAAACACCTCTCATTAGCCCCTCAAAGACCACCAAAGGACGGACTAAGCAGCTCCAGCACGGCTCCCTCACATGGAGCTCAGGTTATTTCATACCTCCAGGAGAGGGACCGGGAAAACCACCTCTCTGTAGCCCCTGACAGAGCCCCAAAGGACGGACTAAGGACCTCCGGCAACAGTGGCACTTCCATAACCTCGTGCACCGTGAGACCCCGGGCCCCCGGACTTAAGCACTCCCCCACGGACTAAACCCAGATGTTCACACCCTGCAGAATCTCATGCCCCTGGTCACCTTTAAGGGGGGGTGGATTTTGCGGTGCTTTACCGTCCGAACACAAGCATCAATATTCGTCCTCCTTCACAGCAGCAGCAGCAGCAGCAGCAGCAGCAGCAGCAGCACCTGCCCTGCTGCACTTCCATAACCTCGTGCACCGTGAGACCCCGGGCCCCCGGACTTAAGCACTCCCCCACGGACTAAACCCAGATGTTCACACCCTGCAGAATCTCATGCCCCTGGTCACCTTTAAGGGGGGGTGGATTTTGCGGTGCTTTACCGTCCGAACACAAGCATCAATATTCGTCCTCCTTCACAGCAGCAGCAGCAGCAGCAGCAGCAGCAGCAGCAGCAGCAGCAGCACCTGCCCTGCTGGAGGTTCACACTTTAACTTATTTGTATTCGTTTTTTTTTGTTCCCCTCCTCTGCCTTACACATCCTCCCACGCTCGAGCACTCCTCACTCGGACTAAACCCCTCCATGCACACCGCCAGAACCAGAACCTCACGCCCCTGGTGACCTTAAAGGTGTTTGTCTTTGTTTGTTTTTGTACTCCACATAGACAGGCAGGTGTTCAGCACCACGGACAGAGCGGGCCCGCTGCTGCTGCTGCTGGAAGGTGGAACACTTTGAGTCTTTTTATTTTCTCTTTTCTCCCTGCTCCTGCACACACCTTTTGTTACCCTCCTCTGCCTTACACATCCTCCCACGCTCGAGCACTCCTCACTCGGACTAAACCCAGATGTTCACACCCTACAGAACTTCATGCCCCTGGTTACCCTAAAGGGGTGGATTTTGCGGTGCTTTACCGTCCGCACATCGGCATACATATTCGGCCTTATTCATGACACTACCACCCCTTCTTTGGAGGATATTGCAGGATATAATTTAACATGGAACCTCTCCTGGAAATGCACAGAGTATGTCCATTTCCAGGAGAGGTTACATGTTAAATTATATCCTGCAAAATGACAGGCACTGTATTTGCCCCTGGGAACCTTCAAGGTTATACTAATGTTTTTTTTTTATTTTTTATTTAATTATCACACCAATTTTACAAAAACAGTATACAAAATAAACATAATAACAACATGATTAACAGGGGCCTTGGGGCCATATTAGCCGTCTAACTTGTACAGTGCACCGGGGAAAAAAGGTTGAGTCCACGGCCCCTTTCCCCTCATCAGGAGTACCAATCGGTCCTGAAGAAGAGGTATCGCTGCTCTCCGCCCCTGAATCCTCTTCGGAGGTAGCTGACGGTGGTAGACCTCCTTCTGATGATGATGCTGCTGCAGCTGCTGCCGCCGCCCTGAACATGGAGCGGATCTTCAATGCCTCCTTTATTCCAGGCGTATTCGCGTAGAACCGGTCTGCAGTGCTTACGTCGTGGCACATAAACCTAGCCAGAATCGACCTGCTTTCTGGATCTTGGTGATGCTTGATATTGTCAGCCAGGGCAGTGCGCAAGATGGTGAAGGTGACGGCTGTTTCTAGCCCAGCATCAGCCCAAGCCCTCTTCAAGTGAGCGTTCAGGTTCTTGGAAGCCTGCTTCCCCGATGTGAAAAGGAAGAATTCATTCTGAGGACCCGACAAGCCCTCTTTTATCCCCATCCACCGCATGACCCAGCTAAACTCCTTTATTGTAAGCACCAGCTGTGCTTCACCAAATGTCTTGGCAGTCTTGTGATCCTGCACGTGGATGATGTAGCCCTCAGCAGTGCCCCTTCTGTCCGCCTCAAAGACCTCCGTGTTGGTCATGTTTGCATACACACCCGGACGGTGGCCATACAGGAGGCTCCAATGGAGGGTTAGATAGCCATATAGCAGGTACTGGGTGATTGTGGTCGGATTGCTAGCCATCAGGTCAAGGAGATCAGGGATGCGCTTCTCAGCGGCCGCCATGGCGGCGAGAAGCTCCGCCTGGCTCGGCAGACGATCCAGCTTGTCCCTCTTCACCTTAAACTGGTGGAGAGTGACAGACTTTTTCAAATCGTTAATGTTGGCTTTCACCTCTCTGATGATGTGGGTCATATCAGACTGGGTGAGCCTGCACCCCCGGAGCTTTGATGCAGACAAGTACCTCAGGAAATGGTTCACAGTCTTCAGGAACAACAGCGATGTTGTGACTGTCCGGCCCGACTCTGAAATATACTTGCTCCAGCCACGGACCCTCTTTGTGTCTTTTAGAAACAGCCAGTCTGACAGCCGGTCAAAACCATGGGCCATGAATACTATGAAGTTCTTTATCCGGCTGACATTGGACATACAATTCTCTTTCCGTTTTACTGTCGGTGCAAGACCCTCACAATGACCTCTGTATGTCTGAATGTACGTCTCCATGCTTTTAGGCAACGTGATTTCACGCATGGTATTCCGCAGTCCCTTCCCAGTGCACCATTGATTTTGGGAAGAGGGCCAGTCCTTAGCCAGATTAGCTTTCAGCTTATTGGAGACAGACGCACGGGTCTTCTGGCATACAGGGGTCTCACTACAGGAGGCTTCTACGGACCGCATGACAGTCTGCATCGGGGTCTTGCTTCCGGAGGCTTCTGGGGACCGCATCACAGACTTGAGAGGGATCTCACTCGCAGAGGCTTCTATGGACCGCATGACAGTCTTCACTGGGGTCTCACTACCGGAGGCTTCTGGGGACCACATGACAGTCTTCACTGGGGTCTTGCTTCCGGAGGCTTCTGGGGACCGCATCACAGACTTGAGAGGGGTCTCTCTACCGGAGGCTTTGTTGGACCGCATGACAGTCTTCACCGGGGTCTTGCTTCCGGAGGCTTCTGGGGACCGCATGACAGTGTTCACCGGGGTCTCACTACCGGAGGCTTTGTCGGACCGCATGACAGTCTTCACCGGGGTCTTGCTTCCGGAGGCTTCTGGGGACCGCATCACAGACTTGAGGGGGGTCTCACTCGCAGAGGCTTCTATGGACCGCATGACAGTCTTCACCGGGGTCTTGAGAGGGGTATTGCTGCCGGAGGCTACTGAGTTCATGTCGGGGGTACTTGGGATTGCTACGCCCTTAAATCGTATACATTCTTCGTCTTCCTCAAGCAGAGCAGCAGTGGCATTCTGCTTCCTGGGTTTTAGACCCTGTTTTAGCCTGGAGCGCAGGGTCTTCACCTCATCAATGAGGGCATCCTTCTGAGCCCTCAATGCCACATTGTCCAGCCTCACCTGCATGCAGTCCTCTTCGTCACACTCGGTATGTGGGGAGAAGGGTGGAGGGTGCACCGGGTATTCCTCCTCATTGTCTATATCCAATGATGTAGCCATTCCAATGATGGGATTAGTCTCTCGGAGGTCATGGAGCAACTGCAGGGCCACACTATGCTTCAGCCTTGCCATGACCTGATGTGCCTCATCTCGGGAGAACTCAGGGTGGTCACGAGTTACATGACGGTGTAGTTTCCTCCCAGCATACGAACACCCTGTGATGGGACAGGGTTTGGTCCGAACATTTATTCTACCACTGGCCATTTTAAGAATGATGCCTCTTTCATCCAGGTTCCGCACTGCATGTTTGTGCTTAAGGTGCTTATTCAAAGCCAGATAGCGGAGGCTGCACACCGGGCATTCGGTCAACATCCTTCCAAAAACACACACAATGAATTATATTTAAATGGTTTTCTGTTTCTCCGTTTATATGCGTTAGCCAACTGCTGATTGCAACCATGGGTCCGATGCTTCAATGCAGGGAACACGGACCAAGGGGAGGACTTGGGTTACCACCTGGTTAAAATGGTCCCACCTCCGCACCAACGCGACTGGCGATGGGTCCGATACATTGATTGTTTTTTGTTTCATGGTTCTGCCACGAACTCACAAGACAGTTTTGGGTACAAAACGTGGGGGTAACAGTACCTCCGGGCGCTCCGTCCCGCTCCGGCTTTCGCCGCAGCGGGGGGAGGAGGCATTGAACCCCTCGCACCTGCCCCCGGAGGAGGCAGGGGAGTCAGGTACCCGGAGGCGCACGGTGGACGGCCAGGGCGAGACCGCCACACCGCACTGGAGTCAGAGTTCCGAGTTTTTCGAGCCAGGTCCCGGTGAAACGCAGTACGGAGCACCCGGCAGGAACCTCCAGCAGACCCCCCCGCGCGGTTCCCTCGTCCCTCGGAAGAGGCGGAGAGGTGGGTGTTTTTCATCTGCTGGCGGACTGCCGGGGAGAACGTGCTGCTCGGGAGCCAGGCTCAGAGTTAGTGGAAGTGAGAGCCCGTGCACCTGCCTTTTACAGCAGGCACGCGCTGGTATCGGGGTGGGGAGAGAAGGTAGATGCAGAGGCTGCAGAAACAGCCAGAGCCTTTCCCCTCTAACACACCCCTCATTTGGTTCATGAGCACTGGGCAGAGTCCCCTGTCAACTCTCCTTATATTCCTCCGGAGACCAGTTGGGAAATGGCAGCATCCCACTTCACCTGGTAGACCAATATCGTTAAATGAGCTCAGTAATGTACTGCACAACATCACATGGGTAAAATGAGCTATATCATGCACTGCAAAATCACATTTGGTTTATTTCCAAAAAGCCTGGAAAAAACACATATCCATCATGTCCTGTAAAATATCATTCTTTGTTTATGTCCGCTCCAGGATTACCCGTAGTTTGGATGAACCGACCGCCAAGCACCGGAAGCTGGACCCGGGGAGGAGGCCCTCCGATGGCGGGTCAAAGTTGATGATACCGCAGCTGGCTGGACACTAGCCGTAGAAGAACACCTGGGCGGGACCAGGCATGTCCCTCTTTGCAGACAAGCATATGTGCTCCCAGGAGCAGAGTCAATCACACAGTTTGGAGGAACCGACCGCCTAGCACCGGAAGCTGGACCCGGGGAGGAGGCCCTCCGATGGCGGGTCAAAGTTGATGATACCGCAGCTGGCTGGACACTAGCCGTAGAAGAACACCTGGGCGGGACCAGGCATGTCCCTCTTTGCAGACAAGCATATGTGCTCCCAGGAGCAGAGTCAATCACACAGTTTGGAGGAACCGACCGCCTAGCACCGGAAGCTGGACCCGGGGAGGAGGCCCTCCGATGGCGGGTCAAAGTTGATGATACCGCAGCTGGCTGGACACTAGCCGTAGAAGAACACCTGGGCGGGACCAGGCATGTCCCTCTTTGCAGACAAGCATATGTGCTCCCAGGAGCAGAGTCAATCACACAGTTTGGAGGAACCGACCGCCTAGCACCGGAAGCTGGACCCG
This sequence comes from Notothenia rossii, assembly GCF_949606895.1. Lineage (NCBI taxonomy): Eukaryota > Metazoa > Chordata > Actinopteri > Perciformes > Nototheniidae > Notothenia > Notothenia rossii. The sequence continues at coordinate 42,206 of NW_027639687.1, forward strand.
GGGAGGAGGCCCTCCGATGGCGGGTCAAAGTTGATGATACCGCAGCTGGCTGGACACTAGCCGTAGAAGAACACCTGGGCGGGACCAGGCATGTCCCTCTTTGCAGACAAGCATATGTGCTCCCAGGAGCAGAGTCAAACCCGCAGTTTGGAAGAACCGACCGCCAGAGCACCGGCACGAAGCCGGGCCGGCGGAGGCCTTCCGATGGCGGGTCACGTTTGCCATTCGATCAATGTCTTTGCAGACAAGCATATATGTGGTTGTTACGCAGGATCAAATAGGTAGTTTGATGAAGTAGGGTCCTGTGCCCGGAGCAAGGCCAATTGCTGAATGCCGCAGCCGACTAAGGCCGCTATGCCACAGTGGAGGATGAGAGAAACAGGTGTTTGTTTTGCATTCCGCGGCAAAGAGGGGAGGTGGAACTTCCACCCCGCTACGGAACCTGTGGTGGGACCCCTGAGTCAGACGGTTCGTCTTGGAAACGCTTCATATCGGTCGGCCTGGGAGGTAAGAGACACGCAGGGTAACGGACACGCAGGGTTACCCCCACGCAGCCCACGCAACACGGAGGAGGCAGGGGAGTCTGGTACCCGGAGGCGCATGGCCGCAACACCGCACTGGAGTCAGGGTTTCGAGTTTTTCGAGCCAGGTCCCAGTGAACGCAAGACTCCAGCAGGAGCCTCCAGCAGACCCCCCCGACGTTTCCCCCGTCCCTCCCGGCCATCAGAGTCGAACCCGCAGTTCGGAGGAACCGACCGCCAGAGCACCGGCACGAGGCCGGGCCGGCGGAGGCCCTCCGATGGCGGGTCACGTTTGCCATTCGATCAATGTCTTTGCAGACAAGCATATATGTGGTTGTTACGCAGGATCAAATAGGTAGTTTGATGAAGTAGGGTCCTGTGCCCGGAGCCTCCAGCAGACCCCCCCGACGTTTCCCTCGTCCCTCCCGGCCATCAGAGTCGAACCCGCAGTTCGGAGGAACCGACCGCCAGAGCACCGGCACGAGGCCGGGCCGGCGGAGGCCCTCCGATGGCGGGTCACGTTTGCCATTCGATCAATGTCTTTGCAGACAAGCATATATGTGGTTGTTACGCAGGATCAAATAGGTAGTTTGATGAAGTAGGGTCCTGTGCCCGGAGCAAGGCCAATTGCTGAATGCCGCAGCCGACTAAGGCCGCTATGCCACAGTGGAGGATGAGAGAAACAGGTGTTTGTTTTGCATTCCGCGGCAAAGAGGGGAGGTGGAACTTCCACCCCGCTACGGAACCTGTGGTGGGACCCCTGAGTCAGACGGTTCGTCTTGGAAACGCTTCATATCGGTCGGCCTGGGAGGTAAGAGACACGCAGGGTAACGGACACGCAGGGTTACCCCCACGCAGCCCACGCAACACGGAGGAGGCAGGGGAGTCTGGTACCCGGAGGCGCATGGCCGCAACACCGCACTGGAGTCAGGGTTTCGAGTTTTTCGAGCCAGGTCCCAGTGAACGCAAGACTCCAGCAGGAGCCTCCAGCAGACCCCCCCGACGTTTCCCTCGTCCCTCCCGGCCATCAGAGTCGAACCCGCAGTTCGGAGGAACCGACCGCCAGAGCACCGGCACGAGGCCGGGCCGGCGGAGGCCCTCCGATGGCGGGTCGCGTTTGCCATTCGATCAGTGAGAAATCAGAAGAGGAAGGGGGAAGAAAAAAGACTAACTTGTCTTTTTGGAGAACCATCAAAAATGGGTGAAAATGAAAAAATGTATCCGAGAATAGTGCCCCATAAGGCGGGTAAAGTCCCCTGTCAACTCCCCTCACCTTCCTCCACACTCTGAAAAAGTCAGAGTTATTTTTTGGAGAACCATCAAAAAGGGCTAAAAGTGTTGAAATGTATCCGGGAATAGTGCCCCATAAGGCGGGTAAAGTCCCCTGTCAACTCCCCTCACCTTCCTCCACACTCTGAAAAAGTCAGAGTTATTTTTTGGAGAACCATCAAAAAGGGCTAAAAGTGTTGAAATGTATCCGGGAATAGTGCCCCATAAGGCGGGTAAAGTCCCCTGTCAACTCCCCTCACCTTCCTCCACACTCTGAAAAAGTCAGAGTTATTTTTTGGAGAACCATCAAAAAGGGCTAAAAGTGTTGAAATGTATCCGGGAATAGTGCCCCATAAGGCGGGTAAAGTCCCCTGTCAACTCCCCTCACCTTCCTCCACACTCTGAAAAAGTCAGAGTTATTTTTTGGAGAACCATCAAAAAGGGCTAAAAGTGTTGAAATGTATCCGGGAATAGTGCCCCATAAGGCGGGTAAAGTCCCCTGTCAACTCCCCTCACCTTCCTCCACACTCTGAAAAAGTCAGAGTTATTTTTTGGAGAACCATCAAAAAGGGCTAAAAGTGTTGAAATGTATCCGGGAATAGTGCCCCATAAGGCGGGTAAAGTCCCCTGTCAACTCCCCTCACCTTCCTCCACACTCTGAAAAAGTCAGAGTTATTTTTTGGAGAACCATCAAAAAGGGCTAAAAGTGTTGAAATGTATCCGGGAATAGTGCCCCATAAGGCGGGTAAAGTCCCCTGTCAACTCCCCTCACCTTCCTCCACACTCTGAAAAAGTCAGAGTTATTTTTTGGAGAACCATCAAAAAGGGCTAAAAGTGTTGAAATGTATCCGGGAATAGTGCCCCATAAGGCGGGTAAAGTCCCCTGTCAACTCCCCTCACCTTCCTCCACACTCTGAAAAAGTCAGAGTTATTTTTTGGAGAACCATCAAAAAGGGCTAAAAGTGTTGAAATGTATCCGGGAATAGTGCCCCATAAGGCGGGTAAAGTCCCCTGTCAACTCCCCTCACCTTCCTCCACACTCTGAAAAAGTCAGAGTTATTTTTTGGAGAACCATCAAAAAGGGCTAAAAGTGTTGAAATGTATCCGGGAATAGTGCCCCATAAGGCGGGTAAAGTCCCCTGTCAACTCCCCTCACCTTCCTCCACACTCTGAAAAAGTCAGAGTTATTTTTTGGAGAACCATCAAAAAGGGCTAAAAGTGTTGAAATGTATCCGGGAATAGTGCCCCATAAGGCGGGTAAAGTCCCCTGTCAACTCCCCTCACCTTCCTCCACACTCTGAAAAAGTCAGAGTTATTTTTTGGAGAACCATCAAAAAGGGCTAAAAGTGTTGAAATGTATCCGGGAATAGTGCCCCATAAGGCGGATAAAGTCCCCTGTCAACTCCCCTCACCTTCCTCCACACTCTGAAAAAGTCAGAGTTATTTTTTGGAGAACCATCAAAAAGGGCTAAAAGTGTTGAAATGTATCCGGGAATAGTGCCCCATAAGGCGGGTAAAGTCCCCTGTCAACTCCCCTCACCTTCCTCCACACTCTGAAAAAGTCAGAGTTATTTTTTGGAGAACCATCAAAAAGGGCTAAAAGTGTTGAAATGTATCTGGGAATAGTGCCCCATAAGGCGGATAAAGTCCCCTGTCAACTCCCCTCACCTTCCTCCACACTCTGAAAAAGTCAGAGTTATTTTTTGGAGAACCATCAAAAAGGGCTAAAAGTGTTGAAATGTATCCGGGAATAGTGCCCCATAAGGCGGGTAAAGTCCCCTGTCAACTCCCCTCACCTTCCTCCACACTCTGAAAAAGTCAGAGTTATTTTTTGGAGAACCATCAAAAAGGGCTAAAAGTGTTGAAATGTATCCGGGAATAGTGCCCCATAAGGCGGATAAAGTCCCCTGTCAACTCCCCTCACCTTCCTCCACACTCTGAAAAAGTCAGAGTTATTTTTTGGAGAACCATCAAAAAGGGCTAAAAGTGTTGAAATGTATCCGGGAATAGTGCCCCATAAGGCGGGTAAAGTCCCCTGTCAACTCCCCTCACCTTCCTCCACACTCTGAAAAAGTCAGAGTTATTTTTTGGAGAACCATCAAAAAGGGCTAAAAGTGTTGAAATGTATCCGGGAATAGTGCCCCATAAGGCGGGTAAAGTCCCCTGTCAACTCCCCTCACCTTCCTCCACACTCTGAAAAAGTCAGAGTTATTTTTTGGAGAACCATCAAAAAGGGCTAAAAGTGTTGAAATGTATCCGGGAATAGTGCCCCATAAGGCGGGTAAAGTCCCCTGTCAACTCCCCTCACCTTCCTCCACACTCTGAAAAAGTCAGAGTTATTTTTTGGAGAACCATCAAAAAGGGCTAAAAGTGTTGAAATGTATCCGGGAATAGTGCCCCATAAGGCGGATAAAGTCCCCTGTCAACTCCCCTCACCTTCCTCCACACTCTGAAAAAGTCAGAGTTATTTTTTGGAGAACCATCAAAAAGGGCTAAAAGTGTTGAAATGTATCCGAGAATAGTGCCCCATAAGGCGGATAAAGTCCCCTGTCAACTCCCCTCACCTTCCTCCACACTCTGAAAAAGTCAGAGTTATTTTTTGGAGAACCATCAAAAAGGGCTAAAAGTGTTGAAATGTATCCGAGAATAGTGCCCCATAAGGCGGATAAAGTCCCCTGTCAACTCCCCTCACCTTCCTCCACACTCTGAAAAAGTCAGAGTTATTTTTTGGAGAACCATCAAAAAGGGCTAAAAGTGTTGAAATGTATCCGAAAATAGTGCCTCATGAGGCGGATTGAGTCCCCTGTCAACTCCCCTTACCTTCCTCCAGAGCCCAGTTCAAAAACTTTAAGTTTGGTAAGAACCATGCTGGGGGGTCTCCAGGCAACAAAATGTATCCGAGCCAAAGTGCACATACAGCGGATGAATTCCTCCATGAAGTTACACAGCCGTTTTTTTTCTGAGTCCTCTCAAAAACCGGGTTTCCGATTTCGTGCAGAAGGTAGCTTGTAAAACATGAACGGTTTTTTACAACGGAGGAGGGGAAGTCTGGATTCCCCTCTCCGTTGTACCTTGCAACGGGGTAGGGGAAAAGTGTTCGGCGCTTCGTCCCGAAGCGCCGAACACTTTTCCCCTTCTCCAATTTTTCAGATCCCCTCTCCCATGTAATTTCAAAAGTTCATTTTTTGATTATTTTAACATATAATTGACCGTTTTCTTTCATTTTTTTTTCATTCCACGGGTGGGGGCCTATGGCAGGCTGCCTATGAGCTCCCAAATTTGGCCCGGATCATCCGGGATTTGTGGGATAAGCTCCATAAACTGACAAAGTCATCCAAATATGTCGCTTTTATCGCCCAAAGATATATCATGCAAATACATTAAAATAGTAAAAGGTACAATTGTGCTCGGCATTAACCGGAATTTGATTTATATAGCCCCCAAAAAATAATTAAAAATCATTTTCGTGGGGAAAAGTGTTAAAACGCCTGATTAAAGCATTTGCGGGACCCCAGCGAGCTCCAGACTATGTGCATTGTGTCGGGGACCCTGGAGAATGATAAAACACATCATTTAAATACAAAAAACACCATTAAAAGTCACTTTTAGGGGCAAAAAACAGCCTCTGTCCACTTCGTTAACAAAGTGATGGGGAAAAGGACAAAATCGTGATTAAAGCATTTTGCGGGACCCCAGCGAGCTCCAGACTAGTTTCATTGTGTCGGGGACCCTGGATAATGATAAGACCCATCATTTAAATGCCAAAAACACCATTAAAAGTCACTTTTAGGGGCAAAAAACAGCCTCTGTCCACTTCGTTAACAAAGTGATGGGGAAAAGGACAAAATCGTGATTAAAGCATTTTGCGGGACCCCAGCGAGCTCCAGACTATGTGCATTGCGTCGGGGACCCTGGAGAAAGATAAAACACATCATTTAAATACAAAAAACACCATTAAAAGTCACTTTTAGGGGCAAAAAACAGCCTCTGTCCACTTCGTTAACAAAGTGATGGGGAAAAGGACAAAATCGTGATTAAAGCATTTTGCGGGACCCCAGCGAGCTCCAGACTATGTGCATTGTCTTGGGGACCCTCCACAATGATAAGACCCATCATTTAAATACAAAAAACACCATTAAAAGTCACTTTTAGGGGCAAAAAACAGCCTCTGTCCACTTCGTTAACAAAGTGATGGGGAAAAGGACCAAATCGTGATTAAAGCATTGTGCGGGACCCCAGCGAGCTCCAGACTAGTTTCATTGTGTCGGGGACCCTGGATAATGATAAGACCCATCATTTAAATGCCAAAAACACCATTAAAAGTCACTTTTAGGGGCAAAAAACAGCCTCTGTCCACTTCGTTAACAAAGTGATGGGGAAAAGGACAAAATCGTGATTAAAGCATTTTGCGGGACCCCAGCGAGCTCCAGACTATGTGCATTGCGTCGGGGACCCTGGAGAAAGATAAAACACATCATTTAAATACAAAAAACACCATTAAAAGTCACTTTTAGGGGCAAAAAACAGCCTCTGTCCACTTCGTTAACAAAGTGATGGGGAAAAGGACAAAATCGTGATTAAAGCATTTTGCGGGACCCCAGCGAGCTCCAGACTATGTGCATTGTCTTGGGGACCCTCCACAATGATAAGACCCATCATTTAAATACAAAAAACACCATTAAAAGTCACTTTTAGGGGCAAAAAACAGCCTCTGTCCACTTCGTTAACAAAGTGATGGGGAAAAGGACCAAATCGTGATTAAAGCATTTTGCGGGACCCCAGCGAGCTCCAGACTATGTGCATTGCGTCGGGGACCCTGGAGAAAGATAAAACACATCATTTAAATACAAAAAACACCATTAAAAGTCACTTTTAGGGGCAAAAAACAGCCTCTGTCCACTTCGTTAACAAAGTGATGGGGAAATGGACCAAATCGTGATTAAAGCATTTCCGGGACCCCAGCGAGCTCCAGACTATGTGCATTGTGTCGGGGACCCTGGATAATGATAAGACCCATCATTTAAATGCCAAAAACACCATTAAAAGTCACTTTTAGGGGCAAAAAACAGCCTCTGTCCACTTCGTTAACAAAGTGATGGGGAAAAGGACAAAATCGTGATTAAAGCATTTTGCGGGACCCCAGCGAGCTCCAGACTAGTTTCATTGTGTCGGGGACCCTGGAGAAATATAAAACCCATCATTTAAATGCCAAAAACACCATTAAAAGTCACTTTTAGGGGCAAAAAACAGCCTCTGTCCACTTCGTTAACAAAGTGATGGGGAAAAGGACAAAATCGTGATTAAAGCATTTTGCGGGACCCCAGCGAGCTCCAGACTATGTGCATTGCGTCGGGGACCCTGGTGAAAGATAAAACACATCATTTAAATACAAAAAACACCATTAAAAGTCACTTTTAGGGGCAAAAAACAGCCTCTGTCCACTTCGTTAACAAAGTGATGGGGAAAAGGACCAAATCGTGATTAAAGCATTTTGCGGGACCCCAGCGAGCTCCAGACTATGTGCATTGCGTCGGGGACCCTGGAGAAAGATAAAACACATCATTTAAATACAAAAAACACCATTAAAAGTCACTTTTAGGGGCAAAAAACAGCCTCTGTCCACTTCGTTAACAAACTGATGGGGAAATGGACCAAATCGTGATTAAAGCATTTTGCGGGACCCCAGCGAGCTCCAGACTAGTTTCATTGTGTCGGGGACCCTGGATAATGATAAAACACATCATTTAAATGCCAAAAACACCATTAAAAGTCACTTTTAGGGGCAAAAAACAGCCTCTGTCCACTTCGTTAACAAACTGATGGGGAAATGGACAAAATCGTGATTAAAGCATTTGCGGGACCCCAGCGAGCTCCAGACTAGTTGCATTGTCTTGGGGACCCTCCACAATGATAAGACCCATCATTTAAATGCCAAAAACACCATTAAAAGTCACTTTTAGGGGCAAAAAACAGCCTCTGTCCACTTCGTTAACAAAGTGATGGGGAAAAGGACAAAATCGTGATTAAAGCATTTTGCGGGACCCCAGCGAGCTCCAGACTATGTGCATTGCGTCGGGGACCCTGGAGAAAGATAAAACACATCATTTAAATACAAAAAACACCATTAAAAGTCACTTTTAGGGGCAAAAAACAGCCTCTGTCCACTTCGTTAACAAAGTGATGGGGAAAAGGACAAAATCGTGATTAAAGCATTTTGCGGGACCCCAGCGAGCTCCAGACTATGTGCATTGCGTCGGGGACCCTGGAGAAAGATAAAACACATCATTTAAATACAAAAAACACCATTAAAAGTCACTTTTAGGGGCAAAAAACAGCCTCTGTCCACTTCGTTAACAAAGTGATGGGGAAAAGGACAAAATCGTGATTAAAGCATTTTGCGGGACCCCAGCGAGCTCCAGACTAGTTTCATTGTGTCGGGGACCCTGGATAATGATAAAACACATCATTTAAATACAAAAAACACCATTAAAAGTCACTTTTAGGGGCAAAAAACAGCCTCTGTCCACTTCGTTAACAAAGTGATGGGGAAAAGGACCAAATCGTGATTAAAGCATTTTGCGGGACCCCAGCGAGCTCCAGACTAGTTTCATTGTGTCGGGGACCCTGGATAATGATAAAACACATCATTTAAATGCCAAAAACACCATTAAAAGTCACTTTTAGGGGCACAAAACAGCCTCTGTCCACTTCGTTAACAAACTGATGGGGAAATGGACCAAATCGTGATTAAAGCATTTGCGGGACCCCAGCGAGCTCCAGACTAGTTGCATTGTCTTGGGGACCCTGGATAATGATAAGACCCATCATTTAAATGCCAAAAACACCATTAAAAGTCACTTTTAGGGGCAAAAAACAGCCTCTGTCCACTTCGTTAACAAAGTGATGGGGAAAAGGACAAAATCGTGATTAAAGCATTTTGCGGGACCCCAGCGAGCTCCAGACTAGTTTCATTGTGTCGGGGACCCTGGAGAAATATAAAACCCATCATTTAAATGCCAAAAACACCATTAAAAGTCACTTTTAGGGGCAAAAAACAGCCTCTGTCCACTTCGTTAACAAAGTGATGGGGAAAAGGACCAAATCGTGATTAAAGCATTTTGCGGGACCCCAGCGAGCTCCAGACTAGTTTCATTGTGTCGGGGACCCTGGATAATGATAAAACACATCATTTAAATGCCAAAAACACCATTAAAAGTCACTTTTAGGGCAAAAAACAGCCTCTGTCCACTTCGTTAACAAAGTGATGGGGAAAAGGACAAAATCGTGATTAAAGCATTTTGCGGGACCCCAGCGAGCTCCAGACTAGTTTCATTGTGTCGGGGACCCTGGATAATGATAAGACCCATCATTTAAATGCCAAAAACACCATTAAAAGTCACTTTTAGGGGCAAAAAACAGCCTCTGTCCACTTCGTTAACAAAGTGATGGGGAAAAGGACAAAATCGTGATTAAAGCATTTTGCGGGACCCCAGCGAGCTCCAGACTAGTTTCATTGTGTCGGGGACCCTGGAGAAATATAAAACCCATCATTTAAATACAAAAAACACCATTAAAAGTCACTTTTAGGGGCAAAAAACAGCCTCTGTCCACTTCGTTAACAAAGTGATGGGGAAAAGGACCAAATCGTGATTAAAGCATTTTGCGGGACCCCAGCGAGCTCCAGACTAGTTTCATTGTGTCGGGGACCCTGGATAATGATAAAACACATCATTTAAATGCCAAAAACACCATTAAAAGTCACTTTTAGGGCAAAAAACAGCCTCTGTCCACTTCGTTAACAAAGTGATGGGGAAAAGGACAACATCGTGATTAAAGCATTTTGCGGGACCCCAGCGAGCTCCAGACTAGTTTCATTGTGTCGGGGACCCTGGATAATGATAAGACCCATCATTTAAATGCCAAAAACACCATTAAAAGTTACTTTTAGGGGCAAAAAACAGCCTCTTTCCACTTCGTTAACAAAGTGATGGGGAAAAGGACAAAATCGTGATTAAAGCATTTTGCGGGACCCCAGCGAGCTCCAGACTAGTTTCATTGTGTCGGGGACCCTGGAGAAATATAAAACCCATCATTTAAATACAAAAAACACCATTAAAAGTCACTTTTAGGGGCAAAAAACAGCCTCTGTCCACTTCGTTAACAAACTGATAGGCAAATGGACAGAAGGGGGAACACGGCCCAGCCGCTGCTCCGCTGCTCCAGACTATGTGCATTGTGTCGGGGAGCCAGGTCAAACCCCTCCATGCACACCGCCAGAACCAGAACCTCACGACCCTGGTGACCTTAAAGGTGTTTGTCTTTGTTTGTTTTTGTACTCCACATAGACAGGCAGGTGTTCAGCACCGCGGGCCCGCTGCTGCTGCTGCTGCTGCTGGAAGGTGGAACACTTTGAGTCTTTTTATTTTCTCTTTTCTCCCTGCTCCTGCACACACCTTTTGTTCCCCTCCTCTGCCTTACACATCCTCCCACGCTCGAGCACTCCTCACTCGGACTAAACCCCTCCATGCACACCGCCAGAACCAGAACCTCACGACCCTGGTGACCTTAAAGGTGTTTGTCTTTGTTTGTTTTTGTATTCCACATAGACAGGCTGGGGTTCAGCACCACGCACAGAGCCTACCCGCTACCTCCAGGGCGCATCACCACATTTTACAAGCCAGGAAAGGTGCATGGATCCTGGGTAAACATTGATTAAGTGTTTTTAAATGTGTGGAACAGTGTTTTGTCACTTTCAAAACTCTCCTGTCATTGACCGGAGAATTTGGGTCGATTTTGTATTCAATCTGGCCATTAATATTCCAGTGAGACGAAGTACGTACATTGACCGGAGTGATCCCATGTTAATGTTGTCCAAATACCGGAACATTCCCTAACCCAGTTCAAAAACTTTAAGTTTGGTAAGAACCATGCTGGGGGGTCTCCAGGCAACAAAATGTATCCGAGCCAAAGTGCACATACAGCGGATGAATTCCTCCATGAAGTTACACAGCCGTTTTTTTTCTGAGTCCTCTCAAAAACCGGGTTTCCGATTTCGTGCAGAAGGTAGCTTGTAAAACATGAACGGTTTTTTACAACGGAGGAGGGGAAGTCTGGATTCCCCTCTCCGTTGTACCTTGCAACGGGGTAGGGGAAAAGTGTTCGGCGCTTCGTCCCGAAGCGCCGAACACTTTTCCCCTTCTCCAATTTTTCAGATCCCCTCTCCCATGTAATTTTAAAAGTTCATTTTTTGATTATTTTAACATATAATTGACCGTTTTCTTTCATTTTTTTTTCATTCCACGGGTGGGGGCCTATGGCAGGCTGCCTATGAGCTCCCAAATTTGGCCCGGATCATCCGGGATTTGTGGGATAAGCTCCATAAACTGACAAAGTCATCCAAATATGTCGCTTTTATCGCCCAAAGATATATCATGCAAATACATTAAAATAGTAAAAGGTACGATTGTGCTCGGCATTAACCGGAATTTGATTTATATAGCCCCCAAATGGTCGGGGAAAGTGTTTTTAAACGTCTGGAAGAGAGTTGTAGCCTGTCATTTTGCAGGATATCATTTAACATGTAACCTCTCCTGGAAATGCACAGAATATGTCCATTTCCAGGAGAGGTTCCATGTTAAATTATATCCTGCAAAATGACAGGCTATAAGCCAGGAACAAGTGTTTGAAAGGCGGGGAAAAGTTGTTTAAAATAGTCGGAAAAGTGTTTTTAAACGTCTGGAAGAGAGTTGTTGCCTGTCATTTTGCAGGATATAATTTAACATGGAACCTCTCCTGGAAATGCGCAGAGTATGTCCATTTCCAGGAGAGGTTCCATGTTAAATTATATCCTGCAAAATGACAGGCTATAAGCCAGGAAAAAGTGTTTGAAAGGCGGGGAAAAGTTGTTTAAAATAGTCGGGAAAGTGTTTTTAAACGTCTGGAAGAGAGTTGTTGCCTGTCATTTTGCAGGATATAATTTAACATGGAACCTCTCCTGGAAATGCGCAGAGTATGTCCATTTCCAGGAGAGGTTCCATGTTAAATTATATCCTGCAAAATGACAGGCTATAAGCCAGGAAAAAGTGTTTGAAAGGCGGGGAAAAGTTGTTTAAAATAGTCGGAAAAGTGTTTTTAAACGTCTGGAAGAGAGTTGTTGCCTGTCATTTTGCAGGATATAATTTAACATGGAACCTCTCCTGGAAATGCGCAGAGTATGTCCATTTCCAGGAGAGGTTCCATGTTAAATTATATCCTGCAAAATGACAGGCTATAAGCCAGGAAAAAGTGTTTGAAAGGCGGGGAAAAGTTGTTTAAAATACTCTGATACCTCCAGGGCGCATCACCGCATTTTACAAGCCAGGGAAGGTGTCGGAATCCTGGGTAAACATTGTTTAAATAGTCTGACACCTGGCACTGTATTTGCCCCTGGGAGAGGTTCCATGTTAAATTATATCCTGCAAAATGACAGGCTATAAGCCAGGAAAAAGTGTTTGAAAGGCGGGGAAAAGTTGTTTAAAATACTCTGATACCTCCAGGGCGCATCACCGCATTTTACAAGCCAGGGAAGGTGTCGGAATCCTGGGTAAACATTGTTTAAATAGTCTGACACCTGGCACTGTATTTGCCCCTGGGAGAGGTTCCATGTTAAATTATATCCTGCAAAATGACAGGCTATAAGCCAGGAAAAAGTGTTTGAAAGGCGGGGAAAAGTTGTTTAAAATACTCTGATACCTCCAGGGCGCATCACCGCATTTTACAAGCCAGGGAAGGTGTCGGAATCCTGGGTAAACATTGTTTAAATAGTCTGACACCTGGCACTGTATTTGCCCCTGGGAAACTTCAAGGTTATATTCATGTTTTATTATTTATTTAATAATCACATGATTTTTACAAAAACAGTATACACAGTATACATATATACAATAATAATAATAATAATAATATAACAATATACATAATAAAAACATGAAAAGTGGTGAAAATGAGAAAATGTATCCGAAAATAGTGCCTCCTAATGCGGGCATGTGGACAGTAGCCACAGACTCACAGGCACACACACACATGCAGAGATCCAGGGGGCGGAGCACATGGCTTTTTTTACCCAGAAATAAGTCTATGAGAGGCGGGGAGACTCAGAGGACAGGCTGCGTCACCTCACTTTGTAACCCAGGAAAAGAGCAGGAATTCTGGCTGCGTGAGTGTTAAAAGTGCATTCATCTGTGTTAATCCGACAGCCGCAGAGGTGCTGACGCAAAGCAGGCGGAACAAATTGATTATTTGAACCAGGAATAAATGTTTGCAAGGCGGGGAAAGTGTTCCTGCAGCCCCTCCATAACGGTAATAATGATTAGAAATGATTTCCAGGGCAGAAAGCGTTTTTTAAATGTGGAAAAAAATATGTTAAACTGTTTAAAAAGCACAAAGTGATTTGAGTGCAGTTCTCATGTGTCCCCACAGGAGGGCGCGTCGTCCCAGGGAGCACAGTACATGGTGACAAGGTACGATTTATACCCTAAAATAGCATGCTAAGTGTGGGTGGATTAGTTTCAAAGCATGCACACTCTGCTCGTGTCAGACTTCCATCAAATAGACCGGGGAAAACACCTCTCATTAGCCCCTCAAAGACCACCAAAGGACGGACTAAGCAGCTCCAGCACGGCTCCCTCACATGGAGCTCAGGTTATTTCATACCTCCAGGAGAGGGACCGGGAAAACCACCTCTCTGTAGCCCCTGACAGAGCCCCAAAGGACGGACTAAGGACCTCCGGCAACAGTGGCACTTCCATAACCTCGTGCACCGTGAGACCCCGGGCCCCCGGACTTAAGCACTCCCCCACGGACTAAACCCAGATGTTCACACCCTGCAGAATCTCATGCCCCTGGTCACCTTTAAGGGGGGGTGGATTTTGCGGTGCTTTACCGTCCGAACACAAGCATCAATATTCGTCCTCCTTCACAGCAGCAGCAGCAGCAGCAGCAGCAGCAGCAGCAGCAGCAGCAGCAGCAGCAGCACCTGCCCTGCTGCACTTCCATAACCTCGTGCACCGTGAGACCCCGGGCCCCCGGACTTAAGCACTCCCCCACGGACTAAACCCAGATGTTCACACCCTGCAGAATCTCATGCCCCTGGTCACCTTTAAGGGGGGGTGGATTTTGCGGTGCTTTACCGTCCGAACACAAGCATCAATATTCGTCCTCCTTCACAGCAGCAGCAGCAGCAGCAGCAGCAGCAGCAGCAGCAGCAGCAGCAGCAGCACCTGCCCTGCTGGAGGTTCACACTTTAACTTATTTGTATTCGTTTTTTTTTGTTCCCCTCCTCTGCCTTACACATCCTCCCACGCTCGAGCACTCCTCACTCGGACTAAACCCCTCCATGCACACCGCCAGAACCAGAACCTCACGCCCCTGGTGACCTTAAAGGTGTTTGTCTTTGTTTGTTTTTGTACTCCACATAGACAGGCAGGTGTTCAGCACCACGGACAGAGCGGGCCCGCTGCTGCTGCTGCTGGAAGGTGGAACACTTTGAGTCTTTTTATTTTCTCTTTTCTCCCTGCTCCTGCACACACCTTTTGTTACCCTCCTCTGCCTTACACATCCTCCCACGCTCGAGCACTCCTCACTCGGACTAAACCCAGATGTTCACACCCTACAGAACTTCATGCCCCTGGTTACCCTAAAGGGGTGGATTTTGCGGTGCTTTACCGTCCGCACATCGGCATACATATTCGGCCTTATTCATGACACTACCACCCCTTCTTTGGAGGATATTGCAGGATATAATTTAACATGGAACCTCTCCTGGAAATGCACAGAGTATGTCCATTTCCAGGAGAGGTTACATGTTAAATTATATCCTGCAAAATGACAGGCACTGTATTTGCCCCTGGGAACCTTCAAGGTTATACTAATGTTTTTTTTTTATTTTTTATTTAATTATCACACCACTTTTACAAAAACAGTATACAAAATAAACATAATAACAACATGATTAACAGGGGCCTGGGGGCCATATTAGCCGTCTAACTTGTACAGTGCACCGGGGAAAAAAGGTTGAGTCCACGGCCCCTTTCCCCTCATCAGGAGTACCAATCGGTCCTGAAGAAGAGGTATCGCTGCTCTCCGCCCCTGAATCCTCTTCGGAGGTAGCTGACGGTGGTAGACCTCCTTCTGATGATGATGCTGCTGCAGCTGCTGCCGCCGCCCTGAACATGGAGCGGATCTTCAATGCCTCCTTTATTCCAGGCGTATTCGCGTAGAACCGGTCTGCAGTGCTTACGTCGTGGCACATAAACCTAGCCAGAATCGACCTGCTTTCTGGATCTTGGTGATGCTTGATATTGTCAGCCAGGGCAGTGCGCAAGATGGTGAAGGTGACGGCTGTTTCTAGCCCAGCATCAGCCCAAGCCCTCTTCAAGTGAGCGTTCAGGTTCTTGGAAGCCTGCTTCCCCGATGTGAAAAGGAAGAATTCATTCTGAGGACCCGACAAGCCCTCTTTTATCCCCATCCACCGCATGACCCAGCTAAACTCCTTTATTGTAAGCACCAGCTGTGCTTCACCAAATGTCTTGGCAGTCTTGTGATCCTGCACGTGGATGATGTAGCCCTCAGCAGTGCCCCTTCTGTCCGCCTCAAAGACCTCCGTGTTGGTCATGTTTGCATACACACCCGGACGGTGGCCATACAGGAGGCTCCAATGGAGGGTTAGATAGCCATATAGCAGGTACTGGGTGATTGTGGTCGGATTGCTAGCCATCAGGTCAAGGAGATCAGGGATGCGCTTCTCAGCGGCCGCCATGGCGGCGAGAAGCTCCGCCTGGCTCGGCAGACGATCCAGCTTGTCCCTCTTCACCTTAAACTGGTGGAGAGTGACAGACTTTTTCAAATCGTTAATGTTGGCTTTCACCTCTCTGATGATGTTGGTCATATCAGACTGGGTGAGCCTGCACCCCCGGAGCTTTGATGCAGACAAGTACCTCAGGAAATGGTTCACAGTCTTCAGGAACAACAGCGATGTTGTGACTGTCCGGCCCGACTCTGAAATATACTTGCTCCAGCCACGGACCCTCTTTGTGTCTTTTAGAAACAGCCAGTCTGACAGCCGGTCAAAACCATGGGCCATGAATACTATGAAGTTCTTTATCCGGCTGACATTGGACATACAATTCTCTTTCCGTTTTACTGTCGGTGCAAGACCCTCACAATGACCTCTGTATGTCTGAATGTACGTCTCCATGCTTTTAGGCAACGTGATTTCACGCATGGTATTCCGCAGTCCCTTCCCAGTGCACCATTGATTTTGGGAAGAGGGCCAGTCCTTAGCCAGATTAGCTTTCAGCTTATTGGAGACAGACGCACGGGTCTTCTGGCATACAGGGGTCTCACTACAGGAGGCTTCTACGGACCGCATGACAGTCTGCATCGGGGTCTTGCTTCCGGAGGCTTCTGGGGACCGCATCACAGACTTGAGAGGGATCTCACTCGCAGAGGCTTCTATGGACCGCATGACAGTCTTCACTGGGGTCTCACTACCGGAGGCTTCTGGGGACCACATGACAGTCTTCACTGGGGTCTTGCTTCCGGAGGCTTCTGGGGACCGCATCACAGACTTGAGAGGGGTCTCTCTACCGGAGGCTTTGTCGGACCGCATGACAGTCTTCACCGGGGTCTTGCTTCCGGAGGCTTCTGGGGACCGCATGACAGTGTTCACCGGGGTCTCACTACCGGAGGCTTTGTCGGACCGCATGACAGTCTTCACCGGGGTCTTGCTTCCGGAGGCTTCTGGGGACCGCATCACAGACTTGAGGGGGGTCTCACTCGCAGAGGCTTCTATGGACCGCATGACAGTCTTCACCGGGGTCTTGAGAGGGGTATTGCTGCCGGAGGCTACTGAGTTCATGTCGGGGGTACTTGGGATTGCTACGCCCTTAAATCGTATACATTCTTCGTCTTCCTCAAGCAGAGCAGCAGTGGCATTCTGCTTCCTGGGTTTTAGACCCTGTTTTAGCCTGGAGCGCAGGGTCTTCACCTCATCAATGAGGGCATCCTTCTGAGCCCTCAATGCCACATTGTCCAGCCTCACCTGCATGCAGTCCTCTTCGTCACACTCGGTATGTGGGGAGAAGGGTGGAGGGTGCACCGGGTATTCCTCCTCATTGTCTATATCCAATGATGTAGCCATTCCAATGATGGGATTAGTCTCTCGGAGGTCATGGAGCAACTGCAGGGCCACACTATGCTTCAGCCTTGCCATGACCTGATGTGCCTCATCTCGGGAGAACTCAGGGTGGTCACGAGTTACATGACGGTGTAGTTTCCTCCCAGCATACGAACACCCTGTGATGGGACAGGGTTTGGTCCGAACATTTATTCTACCACTGGCCATTTTAAGAATGATGCCTCTTTCATCCAGGTTCCGCACTGCATGTTTGTGCTTAAGGTGCTTATTCAAAGCCAGATAGCGGAGGCTGCACACCGGGCATTCGGTCAACATCCTTCCAAAAACACACACAATGAATTATATTTAAATGGTTTTCTGTTTCTCCGTTTATATGCGTTAGCCAACTGCTGATTGCAACCATGGGTCCGATGCTTCAATGCAGGGAACACGGACCAAGGGGAGGACTTGGGTTACCACCTGGTTAAAATGGTCCCACCTCCGCACCAACGCGACTGGCGATGGGTCCGATACATTGATTGTTTTTTGTTTCATGGTTCTGCCACGAACTCACAAGACAGTTTTGGGTACAAAACGTGGGGGTAACAGTACCTCCGGGCGCTCCGTCCCGCTCCGGCTTTCGCCGCAGCGGGGGGAGGAGGCATTGAACCCCTCGCACCTGCCCCCGGAGGAGGCAGGGGAGTCAGGTACCCGGAGGCGCACGGTGGACGGCCAGGGCGAGACCGCCACACCGCACTGGAGTCAGAGTTCCGAGTTTTTCGAGCCAGGTCCCGGTGAAACGCAGTACGGAGCACCCGGCAGGAACCTCCAGCAGACCCCCCCGCGCGGTTCCCTCGTCCCTCGGAAGAGGCGGAGAGGTGGGTGTTTTTCATCTGCTGGCGGACTGCCGGGGAGAACGTGCTGCTCGGGAGCCAGGCTCAGAGTTAGTGGAAGTGAGAGCCCGTGCACCTGCCTTTTACAGCAGGCACGCGCTGGTATCGGGGTGGGGAGAGAAGGTAGATGCAGAGGCTGCAGAAACAGCCAGAGCCTTTCCCCTCTAACACACCCCTCATTTGGTTCATGAGCACTGGGCAGAGTCCCCTGTCAACTCTCCTTATATTCCTCCGGAGACCAGTTGGGAAATGGCAGCATCCCACTTCACCTGGTAGACCAATATCGTTAAATGAGCTCAGTAATGTACTGCACAACATCACATGGGTAAAATGAGCTATATCATGCACTGCAAAATCACATTTGGTTTATTTCCAAAAAGCCTGGAAAAAACACATATCCATCATGTCCTGTAAAATATCATTCTTTGTTTATGTCCGCTCCAGGATTACCCGTAGTTTGGATGAACCGACCGCCAAGCACCGGAAGCTGGACCCGGGGAGGAGGCCCTCCGATGGCGGGTCAAAGTTGATGATACCGCAGCTGGCTGGACACTAGCCGTAGAAGAACACCTGGGCGGGACCAGGCATGTCCCTCTTTGCAGACAAGCATATGTGCTCCCAGGAGCAGAGTCAATCACACAGTTTGGAGGAACCGACCGCCTAGCACCGGAAGCTGGACCCGGGGAGGAGGCCCTCCGATGGCGGGTCAAAGTTGATGATACCGCAGCTGGCTGGACACTAGCCGTAGAAGAACACCTGGGCGGGACCAGGCATGTCCCTCTTTGCAGACAAGCATATGTGCTCCCAGGAGCAGAGTCAAACCCACAGTTTGGAGGAACCGACCGCCAAGCACCGGAAGCTGGACCCGGGGAGGAGGCCCTCCGATGGCGGGTCAAAGTTGATGATACCGCAGCTGGCTGGACACTAGCCGTAGAAGAACACCTGGGCGGGACCAGGCATGTCCCTCTTTGCAGACAAGCATATGTGCTCCCAGGAGCAGAGTCAAACCCGCAGTTTGGAAGAACCGACCGCCAGAGCACCGGCACGAAGCCGGGCCGGCGGAGGCCTTCCGATGGCGGGTCACGTTTGCCATTCGATCAATGTCTTTGCAGACAAGCATATATGTGGTTGTTACGCAGGATCAAATAGGTAGTTTGATGAAGTAGGGTCCTGTGCCCGGAGCAAGGCCAATTGCTGAATGCCGCAGCCGACTAAGGCCGCTATGCCACAGTGGAGGATGAGAGAAACAGGTGTTTGTTTTGCATTCCGCGGCAAAGAGGGGAGGTGGAACTTCCACCCCGCTACGGAACCTGTGGTGGGACCCCTGAGTCAGACGGTTCGTCTTGGAAACGCTTCATATCGGTCGGCCTGGGAGGTAAGAGACACGCAGGGTAACGGACACGCAGGGTTACCCCCACGCAGCCCACGCAACACGGAGGAGGCAGGGGAGTCTGGTACCCGGAGGCGCATGGCCGCAACACCGCACTGGAGTCAGGGTTTCGAGTTTTTCGAGCCAGGTCCCAGTGAACGCAAGACTCCAGCAGGAGCCTCCAGCAGACCCCCCCGACGTTTCCCTCGTCCCTCCCGGCCATCAGAGTCGAACCCGCAGTTCGGAGGAACCGACCGCCAGAGCACCGGCACGAGGCCGGGCCGGCGGAGGCCCTCCGATGGCGGGTCACGTTTGCCATTCGATCAATGTCTTTGCAGACAAGCATATATGTGGTTGTTACGCAGGATCAAATAGGTAGTTTGATGAAGTAGGGTCCTGTGCCCGGAGCAAGGCCAATTGCTGAATGCCGCAGCCGACTAAGGCCGCTATGCCACAGTGGAGGATGAGAGAAACAGGTGTTTGTTTTGCATTCCGCGGCAAAGAGGGGAGGTGGAACTTCCACCCCGCTACGGAACCTGTGGTGGGACCCCTGAGTCAGACGGTTCGTCTTGGAAACGCTTCATATCGGTCGGCCTGGGAGGTAAGAGACACGCAGGGTAACGGACACGCAGGGTTACCCCCACGCAGCCCACGCAACACGGAGGAGGCAGGGGAGTCTGGTACCCGGAGGCGCATGGCCGCAACACCGCACTGGAGTCAGGGTTTCGAGTTTTTCGAGCCAGGTCCCAGTGAACGCAAGACTCCAGCAGGAGCCTCCAGCAGACCCCCCCGACGTTTCCCTCGTCCCTCCCGGCCATCAGAGTCGAACCCGCAGTTCGGAGGAACCGACCGCCAGAGCACCGGCACGAGGCCGGGCCGGCGGAGGCCCTCCGATGGCGGGTCACGTTTGCCATTCGATCAATGTCTTTGCAGACAAGCATATATGTGGTTGTTACGCAGGATCAAATAGGTAGTTTGATGAAGTAGGGTCCTGTGCCCGGAGCAAGGCCAATTGCTGAATGCCGCAGCCGACTAAGGCCGCTATGCCACAGTGGAGGATGAGAGAAACAGGTGTTTGTTTTGCATTCCGCGGCAAAGAGGGGAGGTGGAACTTCCACCCCGCTACGGAACCTGTGGTGGGACCCCTGAGTCAGACGGTTCGTCTTGGAAACGCTTCATATCGGTCGGCCTGGGAGGTAAGAGACACGCAGGGTAACGGACACGCAGGGTTACCCCCACGCAGCCCACGCAACACGGAGGAGGCAGGGGAGTCTGGTACCCGGAGGCGCATGGCCGCAACACCGCACTGGAGTCAGGGTTTCGAGTTTTTCGAGCCAGGTCCCAGTGAACGCAAGACTCCAGCAGGAGCCTCCAGCAGACCCCCCCGACGTTTCCCTCGTCCCTCCCGGCCATCAGAGTCGAACCCGCAGTTCGGAGGAACCGACCGCCAGAGCACCGGCACGAGGCCGGGCCGGCGGAGGCCCTCCGATGGCGGGTCACGTTTGCCATTCGATCAATGTCTTTGCAGACAAGCATATATGTGGTTGTTACGCAGGATCAAATAGGTAGTTTGATGAAGTAGGGTCCTGTGCCCGGAGCCTCCAGCAGACCCCCCCGACGTTTCCCTCGTCCCTCCCGGCCATCAGAGTCGAACCCGCAGTTCGGAGGAACCGACCGCCAGAGCACCGGCACGAGGCCGGGCCGGCGGAGGCCCTCCGATGGCGGGTCGCGTTTGCCATTCGATCAGTGAGAAATCAGAAGAGGAAGGGGGAAGAAAAAAGACTAACTTGTCTTTTTGGAGAACCATCAAAAATGGGTGAAAATGAAAAAATGTATCCGAGAATAGTGCCCCATAAGGCGGGTAAAGTCCCCTGTCAACTCCCCTCACCTTCCTCCACACTCTGAAAAAGTCAGAGTTATTTTTTGGAGAACCATCAAAAAGGGCTAAAAGTGTTGAAATGTATCCGAGAATAGTGCCCCATAAGGCGGATAAAGTCCCCTGTCAACTCCCCTCACCTTCCTCCACACTCTGAAAAAGTCAGAGTTATTTTTTGGAGAACCATCAAAAAGGGCTAAAAGTGTTGAAATGTATCCGAGAATAGTGCCCCATAAGGCGGATAAAGTCCCCTGTCAACTCCCCTCACCTTCCTCCACACTCTGAAAAAGTCAGAGTTATTTTTTGGAGAACCATCAAAAAGGGCTAAAAGTGTTGAAATGTATCCGAGAATAGTGCCCCATAAGGCGGATTGAGTCCCCTGTCAACTCCCCTTACCTTCCTCCACACTCTGAAAAAGTCAGAGTTATTTTTTGGAGAACCATCAAAAAGGGCTAAAAGTGTTGAAATGTATCCGAAAATAGTGCCTCATGAGGCGGATTGAGTCCCCTGTCAACTCCCCTTACCTTCCTCCAGAGCCCAGTTCAAAAACTTTAAGTTTGGTAAGAACCATGCTGGGGGGTCTCCAGGCAACAAAATGTATCCGAGCCAAAGTGCACATACAGCGGATGAATTCCTCCATGAAGTTACACAGCCGTTTTTTTTCTGAGTCCTCTCAAAAACCGGGTTTCCGATTTCGTGCAGAAGGTAGCTTGTAAAACATGAACGGTTTTTTACAACGGAGGAGGGGAAATCTGGATTCCCCTCTCCGTTGTACCTTGCAACGGGGTAGGGGAAAAGTGTTCGGCGCTTCGGGACGAACACTTTTGTGTCGGGGACCCTGGAGAATGATAAAACACATCATTTAAATGCCAAAAACACCATTAAAAGTCACTTTTAGGGGCAAAAAACAGCCTCTGTCCACTTCGTTAACAAAGTGATGGGGAAAAGGACAAAATCGTGATTAAAGCATTTTGCGGGACCCCAGCGAGCTCCAGACTAGTTTCATTGTGTCGGGGACCCTGGATAATGATAAAACACATCATTTAAATGCCAAAAACACCATTAAAAGTCACTTTTAGGGGCAAAAAACAGCCTCTGTCCACTTCGTTAACAAAGTGATGGGGAAAAGGACAAAATCGTGATTAAAGCATTTTGCGGGACCCCAGCGAGCTCCAGACTAGTTTCATTGTGTCGGGGACCCTGGATAATGATAAAACACATCATTTAAATGCCAAAAACACCATTAAAAGTCACTTTTAGGGGCAAAAAACAGCCTCTGTCCACTTCGTTAACAAACTGATGGGGAAATGGACCAAATCGTGATTAAAGCATTTCCGGGACCCCAGCGAGCTCCAGACTATGTGCATTGTGTCGGGGACCCTGGATAATGATAAAACACATCATTTAAATGCCAAAAACACCATTAAAAGTCACTTTTAGGGGCAAAAAACAGCCTCTGTCCACTTCGTTAACAAAGTGATGGGGAAAAGGACAAAATCGTGATTAAAGCATTTTGCGGGACCCCAGCGAGCTCCAGACTAGTTTCATTGTGTCGGGGACCCTGGATAATGATAAAACACATCATTTAAATGCCAAAAACACCATTAAAAGTCACTTTTAGGGGCAAAAAACAGCCTCTGTCCACTTCGTTAACAAACTGATAGGCAAATGGACAGAAGGGGGAACACGGCCCAGCCGCTGCTCCGCTGCTCCAGACTATGTGCATTGTGTCGGGGAGCCAGGTCAAACCCCTCCATGCACACCGCCAGAACCAGAACCTCACGACCCTGGTGACCTTAAAGGTGTTTGTCTTTGTTTGTTTTTGTACTCCACATAGACAGGCAGGTGTTCAGCACCGCGGGCCCGCTGCTGCTGCTGCTGCTGCTGGAAGGTGGAACACTTTGAGTCTTTTTATTTTCTCTTTTCTCCCTGCTCCTGCACACACCTTTTGTTCCCCTCCTCTGCCTTACACATCCTCCCACGCTCGAGCACTCCTCACTCGGACTAAACCCCTCCATGCACACCGCCAGAACCAGAACCTCACGACCCTGGTGACCTTAAAGGTGTTTGTCTTTGTTTGTTTTTGTACTCCACATAGACAGGCAGGTGTTCAGCACCGCGGGCCCGCTGCTGCTGCTGCTGCTGCTGGAAGGTGGAACACTTTGAGTCTTTTTATTTTCTCTTTTCTCCCTGCTCCTGCACACACCTTTTGTTCCCCTCCTCTGCCTTACACATCCTCCCACGCTCGAGCACTCCTCACTCGGACTAAACCCCTCCATGCACACCGCCAGAACCAGAACCTCACGACCCTGGTGACCTTAAAGGTGTTTGTCTTTGTTTGTTTTTGTATTCCACATAGACAGGCTGGGGTTCAGCACCACGCACAGAGCCTACCCGCTACCTCCAGGGCGCATCACCACATTTTACAAGCCAGGAAAGGTGCATGGATCCTGGGTAAACATTGATTAAGTGTTTTTAAATGTGTGGAACAGTGTTTTGTCACTTTCAAAACTCTCCTGTCATTGACCGGAGAATTTGGGTCGATTTTGTATTCAATCTGGCCATTAATATTCCAGTGAGACGAAGTACGTACATTGACCGGAGTGATCCCATGTTAATGTTGTCCAAATACCGGAACATTCCCTAACCCTATTTAGGGGCAATGGATGTCCACTCTCGGGAGACGACAGACAGTGGTGCGGTTAGCCAAAGT
The DNA here is from genome assembly GCF_949606895.1 of Notothenia rossii. Lineage (NCBI taxonomy): Eukaryota > Metazoa > Chordata > Actinopteri > Perciformes > Nototheniidae > Notothenia > Notothenia rossii. The sequence goes on from NW_027639687.1 coordinate 66,001, forward strand.
GACAGACCTAATGTTAGACCTATTTACAGGCAATGGACGTCCACTCTCGGGAGAGAGACCTCCAGCATGTGTCCCTGAAATGGAGACTCTGTTTATTTGACTCATCCAGGACAGAGACCGGGGAAATCTCCTCTCTGTGGCCCCTCCAAGACCCCCAAAGGACGGACCACAGACCTCCAGCATGTGTCCCTGACATGGGCACCTCCATAACCTTGCACACCGTGAGTCCCCGGACTCCCGGACTTAAGCACTCCCCCACGTACTGAACCCAGATGATCACACCCTACAGAACCTCATGCCCCTGGTAACCCTAAAAGGGGGGTGGATTTTGCGGTGCTTTACCGTCCGCACATCGGCATCCATATTCGGCCTTATTCACGGCACCACCACCCCTTCTGTGGAGGATATTCTCATGCTCCTGGTAACCCTTTAAATAGTCTGATACTATCAGGGCTCATCACCGCACTTTACAAGCCAGAAATAATGTTTAAATGGTCGGGAAAAGTGTTTTTAAACGTCTGGAAGAGAGTTGTAGCCTGTCATTTTGCAGGATATAATTTAACATTGAACATTTCCTGGAAATGCACAGAATATGTCCATTTCCAGGAGAGATTCCATGTTAATCGATATCGTGCAAAATGACAGGCTATAACCCAGAAACAAGTGTTTGAAAGGTGGGGAAAAGTTGTTTAAAATAGTCGGAAAAGTGTTTTTAAACGTATGGAAGAGAGTTGTAGACTGTCATTTTGCAGGATATCATTTAACATGTAACCTCTCCTGGAAATGCACAGAATAGGTCCATTTTCAGGAGAGATTCCATGTTAAATGATATCGTGCAAAATGACAGACTATAACCCAGGAACAAGTGTTTGAAAGGCGGGGAAAAGTTGTTTAAAATAGTCGGAAAAGTGTTTTTAAACGTATGGAAGAGAGTTGTAGCCTGTCATTTTGCAGGATATAATTTAACATGTAACCTCTCCTGGAAATACACACAATATGTCCATTTCCAGGAGAGATTCCATGTTAAATGGTATCGTGCAAAATGACAGGCTATAACCCAGGAACAAGTGTTTGAAAGGCGGGGAAAAGTTGTTTAAAATAGTCGGAAAAGTGTTTTTAAACGTATGGAAGAGAGTTGTAGCCTGTCATTAAACATTGTTTAAATAGTCTGATCTCATTTTAACAAATGTTCCATATAAATACTCATCTGTGGGAGTATTTGCTAATGATGTGAGTGACCACTGTGTTGTAGCCACAATTAGGGAGACTAAGGTCCAAAAAGTTAAACCACGCATCATCACAAAGAGAGATAAAAAACACTTAGTGGAGCAGGGTTTTTTACATGATCTGTTTGATTTTGATTGGGGAAAAATCGATCTGTGTGCTGATGTAGAAACTGCATGGTCTTATTTTTATCTTGGTTTTATAAAAAATATAGATAAACATGCACCTCTGCGTAAATTTAGAGTGAAGGGACGAAACAATCCCTGGTTTTCTGCTGAACTGTCCAGTCTCCTTCATGAGAGAAACAATGCCTGGGCAAAGGCTAGGAAATCAGGCTCAGAGGTAGAATGGCTACGCTTTAGGCAGCTAAGGAATAGCTTTACTTCACATGTCAAAAGTGCTAAGTCAAAGTACTATTTGTCATTTACCACAGAAAACCTGAATAATCCTAGGACATTTTGGAAAGCCATAAAATCGATTTCCACTGGTGATATCCCAAATGAGCTACCTCCGTACCTCACCACAGCATCTGGCATTATATCAGACAGGGCCACCATGCTAAATTGCTTTAATAAGCATTTTGTCTCTTGTGGCTCTCTGTTTGATTCTGTCACTGACTGTGCTTCTGCTTCTGTGAACGCTCCAGTCCTTGACTCTGAACAATGTGGTCTGGAAAACCCTTTCAGTTTTACTCCTTTAACTGTTGGTATTGTCCATGAAGCTTTATCCAAGTTAGATCCTAGGAAACCGGCTGGCCCGGACAACGTAGAAGCTTTCTTTTTAAAGATAGCTGCAGATTTTATTGCTCCACCTCTTACTTCTCTTTTTAACCTCTCCCTCAGCACAAATACAATTCCTAAAGTATGGAAATCTGCTTATGTCCTGCCTCTACTGAAAGGAGGGGAGGCAACTATTTTAAATAACTATAGGCCAATCTCTAAATTGTCAGCTTTGGCTAAGGTGCTCGAACGACTTGTGAGTGAACAAGTAAAGGAGTTTTTATGTATAAATGATATCCTGTCTAAACATCAGTCAGGCTTCAGGAAGAAACATAGCACCATCACTGCAACAATGAAAGTGGTAAATGATATTACTAGTATGCTAGATAATAAACAGAGTTGTGCAGCTCTGTTTATTGACCTTTCCAAAGCGTTTGACACCGTTGATCATCGCGTCTTAAAACAGAGGCTACTCAGTACTGGCATATCCAGCCATGCAGTGGGGTGGTTTGTGAACTACCTCTCTGAAAGGTCCCAATGTTTTCACTTTGATGGGCTGTCTTCTGAGTGGTTAAACATTGCTAATGGTGTTCCTCAAGGTTCTGTTTTAGGTCCACTTTTATTCTCCATATATATCAACAGTTTAGGTGAAAATGTGGATGAAGCTACTTTACATTTTTATGCGGACGATACCGTGATGTATTGTGCAGGTCCCTCCATTCAGGAGGCGGCTGTTAAATTACAGGCTGTTTTTAACATTATTCAGACTCAGCTCTCTGAACTAAAGCTTCTTTTAAATGTGGATAAAACCAAGATAATGCTCTTTTCAAAAGCTAAAAAGACACCAGAGCCTGTTTTAGATATTATATCAACGCAAGGAACAAAACTTGAAGTTGTTGCCTGTTACAAATACCTTGGTATCTTGCTTGATGACTGTCTCTCTTTTAAACTTCATGTCAATAACCTGCTTAAAAAACTGAGGGTTAGGCTAGGTTTCTTTTTCAGGAATAAGTCCTGTTTCTCACTTGAGGCCAGGAAAAGGCTAGTCACTGTGACCTTTTTACCTGTGCTGGACTATGGTGATCTGCTGTATATGAATGCACCTGCCAACTACCTGAGCAAACTAGATGCTGCGTATCATAGTGCTCTGAGATTTGTCACAAACTGTAAAGCACTTACTCATCACTGTACATTGTATACCAAGGCAGGTTTACCATCACTCACTGTACGGAGGCTCAGTCACTGGTACACTTTTATCTATAAAGCTATGTTGGGCAAACTCCCGTATTATATCTGTTCATTGATAAAGCAGAAAGTTGCAAGCAGCTATTGTCTGCGATCACAGGATATAGTCTTGTTAGATGTGCCAAGAGTAAGGACTGTCTTAGGTAAGACAGCTTTTATGTGCGCAGCTCCACTTGCTTGGAACAGTCTACAGGCAAAATTGAAATTGAGCATTTTTATTTCTCTGAATGTATTTAAGGCATGTCTAAATGAAATGCTTTCTGACACTCTGGGTATTTGTAAATGTTGAATATGTAAATATGATATCCTCTGTTGTTTGTATGTTGTTTTTATGTTTCATGTGGAACTAAATGATGCAGGTCTCCCTTGTAAATGAGATCGATGATCTCAAGGGACCAATCTGTCTAAATAAAGGTTTGAAATGAAATGAAATGAAATGACACCTGGCACTGTATTTGCCCCTGGGAACCTTCAAGGTTATATTCATGTTTTATTATTTATTTAATAATCACATGATTTTTACAAAAACAGTATACACAGTATACATATATACAATAATAATAATATAACAATATACATAATAAAAACATGAAAAGTGGTGAAAATGAGAAAATGTATCCGAAAATAGTGCCTCATAATGTGGGCATGTGGACAGTAGCCAGAGACTCACAGGCACACACACATGCAGAGATCCAGGGGGCGGAGCACATGGCTTTTTTTACCCAGAAATAAGTCTCTGAGAGGCGGGGAGACTCAGAAGACAGGCTGCTTCACCTCACTTTGTAACCCAGGAAAAGAGCAGGAATTCTGGCTGCGTGAGTGTTAAAAGTGCATTCATCTGTGTTAATCCGACAGCCGCAGAAGTGCTGACGGAAAGCAGGCGGAACAAATTGATTATTTTAACCAGGAATAAATGTTTGCAAGGCGGGGAAAGTGTTCCTGCAGCCCCTCCATAACGGTAATAATGATTAGAAATGATTTCCAGGGCAGAAAGCGGTTTTTAAATGTGGCAAAAAATATGTTAAACTGTTTAAAAAGCACAAAGTGATTTGAGTGCAGTTCTCATGTGTCCCCACAGGAGGGCGCGTCGTCCCAGGGAGCACAGTGCATTAATAGTAAAAAATACAACAAAAACAGGGCAAATCAATGGATTTAAAGTTCAGGGAAGCTCCGCACCACACACAGGTACATTCCTAAATCCCCACCATGGTGACCACAGTGATTTAAACTAGTTTCTGCGGGGGAAAGAGTGCTGAAAATCGGATTAAACCCTGCTCACAGTGTGGTAAAAGTCAGATTGTTTCAGAGACCCATAGTAATGCAGGGTCGGGCCGTGTCAGTGCTTGGATGGGAGACCGCCTTGGAATACCCGGTGCTGTAAGCTTTTTTTAAATGCAGCTACATGCATGGTGACAAGGTACGATTTATACCCTAAAGTAGCATGCTAAGCGTGGGTGGATTAGTTTCAAAGCATGCACACTCTGCTCATGTCAGACTTACATTAAAATAGACCGGGAAAAGCACCTCACAGAGCCCCAAAGGACGGACTAAGCAGCTCCAGCACGACTCCCTCACATGCACACTCTGCTCATGTCAGACTTACATTAAAATAGACCGGGAAAAACACCTCTATTTAGCCCCTCACAGAGCCCCAAAGGACGGACTAAGCAGCTCCAGCACGGCTCCCTCACATGCACACTCTGCTCATGTCAGACTTACATTAAAATAGACCGGGAAAAGCACCTCACAGAGCCCCAAAGGACGGACTAAACAGCTCCAGCACGGCTCCCTCACATGCACACTCTGCTCATGTCAGACTCCATTAAAATAGACCGGGAAAAGCACCTCTCTTGGGCACCTCACAGAGCCCCAAAGGACGGCCTAATGACCTCCAGCCTCTCTCCCTCACATGGAGCTCAGGTTATTTCATACCTCCAGGAGAGGGACCGGGAAAACCACCTCTCTGTAGCCCCAGACAGAGCCCCAAAGGACGGACTGAGGACCTCCGGCAACAGTGGTACTTCCATAACCTCGTGCACCGTGAGACCCCGGGCCCCCGGACTTAAGCACTCCCCCACGGACTAAACCCAGATGTTCACACCCTACAGAACTTCATGCCCCTGGTTACCCTAAAGGGGGTGGATTTTGCGGTGCATTACCGTCCGCACATCGGCATCCATATTCGGCCTTATTCATGACACCACCACCCCTTCTTTGGAGGATATTCTCATGCTCCTGGTAACCCTTTAAATAGTCTGATACTACCAGGGCTCATCACCGCACTTTACAAGCCAGAAATAATGTTTAAATTGTCGGGGAAAGTGTTTTTAAACGTATGGAAGAGAGTTGTAGCCTGTCATTTTGCAGGATATCATTTAACATGGAACCTCTCCTGGAAATGCACAGAATATGTCCATTTCCAGGAGAGATTCCATGTTAAATGATATCCTGCAAAATGACAGGCTATAACCCAGGAACAAGTGTTTGAAAGGCGGGGAAAGGTTGTTTAAAATAGTCGGAAAAGTGTTTTTAAACGTATGTAAGAGCGTTTTAGCCTGTCATTTTGCAGGATATAATTTAACATGTAACCTCTCCCGGAAATGCACATAATATGTCCATTTTCAGGAGAGGGTCAATGTTAAATGATATCCTGCAAAATGACAGGCTAAAACACCCAGGGATACGTGTTTGAAAGGCAGGGAAAAGTTGTTTAAAATAGTCTGATACATCCAGGGCGCATCGCCGCATTTTACAAGCCAGGGAAGGTGTCTTAATCATTGGTACACATTGTTTAAATAGTCTGATACCTGGCACTGTATTTGCCCCTGGGAACCTTCAAGGTTATACTAATTTTTTTTTATTTATTTAATTATCACACCATTTTTACAAAAACATTATACAAAATAAACATAATAACAACATGATTACAACATGATTAACAGGGGCCTGGGGGCCATATTAGCCGTCTAACTTGTACGGTGCACCGGGGAAAAAAGGTTGAGTCCACGGCCCCTTTCCCCTCATCAGGAGTATCAATCGGTCCTGAAGAAGATGTATCGCTGCTCTCTGCCCCTGAGTCCTCTTCGGAGGTAGCTGACGGTGGTAGACCTCCTACTGATGATGATGCTGCTGCAGCTGCTGCCGCCCTGAACATGGAGCGGATCTTCAATGCCTCCTTTATTCCAGGCGTATTCGCGTAGAACCGGTCTGCAGTGCTTACGTCGTGGCACATAAACCTAGCGAGAATCGACCTGCTTTCTGGATCTTGGTGATGCTTGATATTGTCAACCAGGGCAGTGCGCAAGATGGTGAAGATGACGGCTGTTTCCAGCCCAGCATCAGCCCAAGCCCTCTTCAAGTGAGCGTTCAGGTTCTTGGAAGCCTGCTTCCCCGATGTGAAAAGGAAGAATTCACTCTGAGGACCCGACAAGCCCTCTTTTATCCCCATCCACCGCATGACCCAGCTAAACTCCTTTATTGTAAGCACCAGCTGTGCTTCACCAAATGTCTTGGCAGTCTTGTGATCCTGCACGTGGATGATGTAGCCCTCAGCATTGCCCCTTCTGTCCGACTCAAAGACCTCCATGTTGGTCATGTTTGCGTACACACCCGGACGGTGGCCATACAGGAGGCTCCAATGGAGGGTTAGATAGCCATCTAGCAGGTACTGGGTGATTGAGGTCGGATTGCTAGCCATCAGGTCAAGGAGATCAGGGATGCGCTTCTCAGCGGCCGCCATGGCGGCGAGAAGCTCCTCCTGGCTCGGCAGACGATCCAGCTTGTCCCTCTTCACCTTAAACCGGTGGACAGTGACAGACTTTTTCAAATCGTTAATGTTGGCTTTCACCTCTCTGATGATGTGGGTCATATCAGACTTGGTGAGCCTGCACCCCCGGAGCTTTGACGCAGACAAGTACCTCAGGAAATGCTTCACAGTCTTCACGAACAACAGCGATGTTGTGACTGTCCGGCCCGACTCTGAAATATACTCGCTCCAGCCACGGACCCTCTTTGTGTCTTTTGGAAACAGCCAGTCTGACAGCCGGTCAACACCATGGGCCACGAATACTAGGAAGTTCTTTATCCGGCTGACATTGGACATACAATTCTCTTTCCGTTTTACTGTCGGTGCGAGACCCTCACAATGACCTCTGTATGTCTGAATGTACGTCTCTATGCTTTTAGGCAACATGATTTCACGCATGGTATTCCCCCGTCCCTTCCCAGTGGACCATTGATTTTGGGGAGAGGGCCAGTCCTTAGACAGATTAGCTTTCAGCTTATTGGAGACAGACGCACGGGTCTTCTGGCATACAGGGGTCTCACTACAGGAGGCTTCTACGGACCGCATTACAGTCTTCACCGGGGTCTTGCTTCCGGAGGCTTCTGGGGACCGCATCACAGACTTGAGAGGGGTCTCACTCGCAGAGGCTTCTATGGACCGCATGACAGTCTTCACCGGGGTCTCACTACCGGAGGCTTCTGGGGACCACATGACAGTCTTAACCGGGGTCTTGCTTCCGGAGGCTTCTGGGGACCGCATCACAGACTTGAGAGGGGTCTCACTCGCAGAGGCTTCTATGGACCGCATGACAGTCTTCACCGGGGTCTCACTACCGGAGGCTTCTGGGCACCGCATGACAGTCTTCACCGGGGTCTCACTACCGGAGGCTTCTGGGGACCGCATGACAGTCTTCACCGGGGTCTCACTACCGGAGGCTTCTGGGGACCACATGACAGTCTTCACCGGGGTCTCACTACCGGAGGCTTCTGGGGACCGCATGACAGTCTTCACCGGGGTCTCACTACCGGAGGCTTCTGGGGACCACATGACAGTCTTAACCGGGGTCTTGCTTCCGGAGGCTTCTGGGGACCGCATCACAGACTTGAGAGGGGTCTCACTCGCAGAGGCTTCTATGGACCGCATGACAGTCTTCACCGGGGTCTTGAGAGGGGTATTGCTGCCGGAGGCTACTGTGTTCATGCCGGAGGTACTTGAGATTGCTACGCCCTTAAACCGTATACATTCTTCGTCTTCCTCAAGCAGAGCAGCAGTGGCATTCTGCTTCCTGGGTTTTAGACCCTGTTTTAGCCTGGAGCGCAGGGTCTTCACCTCATCAATGAGGGCATCCTTCTGAGCCCTCAATGCCACATTTTCCAGCCTCACCTGCATGCAGTCCTCTTCGTCACACTCGGTATGTGGGGAGAAGGATGGAGGGTGCACCGGGTATTCCTCCTCATTGTCTATATCCAATAATGTAGCCATTCCAATGATGGGATTAGTCTCTCGGAGGTCATGGAGCAACTGCATGGCCACACTATGCTTCAGCCTTGCCATGACCTGATGTGCCTCATCTCGGGAGAACTCAGGGTGGTCACGAGTTACATGACGGTGTAGTTTCTTCCCAGCATACGAACACCCTGTGATGGGACAGGGTTTGGTCTGAACATTTATTCTACCACTGGCCATTTTAAGAATGATGCCTCTTTCCTCCAGGTTCCGCACTGCATGTTTGTGCTTAAGGTGCTTATTCAAAGCCAGATAGCAGAGTCTGCACACCGGGCATTCGGTCAACATCCTTCCCAAAACACACACAATGAATTCTATTTAAATGGTTTTCTGTTTCTCCGTTTATATGCGTTAGCCAACTGGTAATTGCAACCATGGGTCCGATGCTTCAATGCAGCGAACACGGACCAAGGGGAGGACTTGGGTTACCACCTGGTTAAAATGGTCCCACCTCCGCACCAACGCGGGGCTGTTGATGGGTCCGATACATTGATTGTTTTTTGTTTCATGGTTCTGACACGAGCTCACAAAACAGTTTCAAAAAATACAACACCGCCGCAGCGGGGGGAGGAGGCATTGAACCCCTCGCACCTGCCCCCGGAGGAGGCAGGGGAGTCAGGTACCCGGAGGCGCACGGTGGACGGCCAGGGCGAGACCGCCACACCGCACTGGAGTCAGAGTTCCGAGTTTTTTGAGCCAGGTCCCGGTGAAACGCAGTACGGAGCACCCGGCAAGAACCTCCAGCAGACCCCCCCGCGCGGTTCCCTCGTCCCTCGGAAGAGGCGGAGAGGTGGGTTTTTTTCATCTGCTGGCGGACTGCCGGGGAGAACGGGCTGCTCGGGAGCCAGGCTCAGAGTTAGTGGCAGTGAGAGCCCGTGCACCTGCCTTTTACAGCAGGCACGCGCTGGTATCGGGGTGGGGAGAGAAGGTAGAAGCAGAGGCTGCAGAAACAGCCAGAGCCTTTCCCTCTAACACACCCCTCATTTGGTGCATTGAACCCCTCGCACCTGCCCCCGGAGGAGTCAGGTACCCGGAGGCGCACGGTGGATGGCCAGGGTGAGACCACCACACCGCACTGGAGTCAGAGTTCCGAGTTTTCCGAGCCAGGTCCCGGTGAAACGCAGTACGGAGCACCCGGCAGGAACCTCCAGCAGACCCCCCCGCACGGTTCCCTCGTCCCTCGGAAGAGGCGGAGAGGTGGGTGTTTTTCATCTGCTGGCGGACTGCCGGGGAGAACGTGCTGCTCGAGAGCCAGGCTCAGAGTTAGTGGCAGTGAGAGCCCGTGCACCTGCCTTTTACAGCAGGCACGCGCTGGTATCGGGGTGGGGAGAGAAGGTAGAAGCAGAGGCTGCAGAAACAGCCAGAGCCTTCCCCTCTAACACACCCCTCATTTGGTTCATGAGCACTGGGAAGAGTCCCCTGTCAACTCTCCTTATATTCCTCCGGAGACCAGTTGGGACATGGCAGCATCCCACTTCGCCTGGTACACCATATCGTTAAATGAGCTCAGTAATGTACTGCACAACATCACATGGGTAAAATGAGCTACGTAATGCCCTGCAATATCACATTTGGTTTATTTCCAAAAAGCCTGGAAAAAACACATAACCGTCATGTCCTGTAAAATATCATTCTTTGTTTATTTCCATCCTTCAGGCAAATACACATATCTTTGTCCGCTCCAGGAGCACCCGCAGTTTGGATGAACCGACCGCCAAGCACCGGAAGCTGGACCCGGGTAGGAGGCCCTCCGATGGCGGGTCAAATTTGCTGATACCGCAGCTGGCTGGACACTAGCCGTAGAAGAATACCCGGGCGGGACCAGGCATGTCCCTCTTTGCAGACAAGCATATATGCGCTCCGGCATTCGCCGCTGACTTTGTCAGCCCCAGGAGCAGAGTCAAACCCGCAGTTTGGACGAACCGACCGCCAAGCACCGGAAGCTGGACCCGGGGAGGAGGCCCTCCGATGGCGGGTCAAATTTGCTGATACCGCAGCTGGCTGGACACTAGCCGTAGAAGATCACCTGGGCGGGACCAGGCATGTCCCTCTTTGCAGACAAGCATATATGCGCTCCGGCATTCGCCGCTGACTTTGTCCGCACCAGGAGCAGAGTCAAACCCGCAGTTTGGATGAACCGACCGCCAGAGCACCGGCACGAGGCCGGGCCGGCGGAGGCCTTCCGATGGTGGATCACGTTTGCAATTCGATCAATGTCTTTGCAGACAAGCATATATGTGGTTGTTACGCAGGATCAAACAGGTAGTTTGATGAAGTAGGGTCCTGTGCCCGGAGCAAGGCCAATTGCTGAATGCCGCAGCCGACTAAGGCCGCTATGCCACAGTGGAGGATGAGAGAAACAGGTGTTTGTCTTGCATTCCGCGGCGAAGTGGGGAGGTGGAACTTCCACCCCGCTACGGAAACCGTGGTGGGACCCCTGAGTCAGACGGTTCGTCTTGGAAACGCTTCATATCGGCCGGCCTGGGAGGTAAGAGACACGCAGGGTAACGGACACGCAGGGTTACCCCCACGCAGCCCACGCAACACGGAGGAGGCAGGGGAGTCTGGTACCCGGAGGCGCATGGCCGCAACACCGCACTGGAGTCAGGGTTTCGAGTTTTTCGAGCCAGGTCCCAGTGAAACGCAAGACTCCAGCAGGAGCCTCCAGCAGACCCCCCCGACGTTTCCCTCGTCCCTCCCGGCCATCAGAGTCGAACCCGCAGTTCGGAGGAACCGACCACCAGAGCACCGGCACGAGGCCGGGCCGGCGGAGGCCCTCCGATGGCGGGTCGCGTTTGCCATTCAATCAGTGAGAAATCAGAAGAGGAAGGGAAAAAAAAGACTAACTTGTCTTTTTGGAGTTCCATAAAAAATGGGTGAAAATGAAAAAATGTATCCGAGAATAGTGCCCCATAAAGCGGGTAGAGTCCCCTGTCAACTCCCCTCGCATTCCTCCACACTCACAAAGTAACACTTTACTTTTTGGAGAACCATCAAAAATGGCTAAAAGTGTTGAAATATATCCGAGAATAGTGCCCCATAAGGCGGGTAGAGTCCCCTGTCAACTCCCCTCGCATTCCTCCACACTCACAAAGTAACACTTTACTTTTTGGAGAACCATCAAAAATGGCAAAAAGTGTTGAAATGTATCCGAGAATAGTGCCCCATAAGGCGGGTAGAGTCCCCTGTCAACTCCCCTCGCATTCCTCCACACTCACAAAGTAACACTTTACTTTTTGGAGAACCATCAAAAATGGCTAAAAGTGTTGAAATGTATCCGAGAATAGTGCCCCATAAGGCGGGTAGAGTCCACTGTCAACTCCCCTCGCATTCCTCCACACTCTGAAAAATTCAGAGTTATTTTTTGGAGAACCATCAAAAATGGCAAAAAGTGTTGAAATGTATCCGAGAATAGTGCCTCATGAGGCGGATTGAGTCCCCTGTCATCTCCCCTCGCATTCCTCCACACTCACAAAGTAACACTTTACTTTTTGGAGAACCATCAAAAATGGCTAAAAGTGTTGAAATGTATCCGAGAATAGTGCCCCATAAGGCGGGTAGAGTCCCCTGTCAACTCCCCTCGCATTCCTCCACACTCACAAAGTAACACTTTACTTTTTGGAGAACCATCAAAAATGGCTAAAAGTGTTGAAATGTATCCTAGAATAGTGCCCCATAAGGCGGGTAGAGTCCCCTGTCAACTCCCCTTACATTCCTCCACACTCTGAAAAAGTCAGAGTTATTTTTTGGAGAACCATCAAAAATGGCTAAAAGTGTTGAAATGTATCCGAGAATAGTGCCTCATGAGGCGGATCGAGTCCCCTGTCAACTCCCCTTGCATTCCTCCACACTCTGAAAAAGTCAGAGTTATTTTTTGGAGAACCATCAAAAATGGCTAAAAGTGTTGAAATGTATCCGAGAATAGTGCCTCATGAGGCGGATCGAGTCCCCTGTCAACTCCCCTTGCATTCCTCCACACTCTGAAAAAGTCAGAGTTATTTTTTGGAGAACCATCAAAAATGGCTAAAAGTGTTGAAATGTATCCGAGAATAGTGCCTCATGAGGCGGATCGAGTCCCCTGTCAACTACCCTTGCATTCCTCCACACTCTGAAAAAGTCAGAGTTATTTTTTGGAGAACCATCAAAAATGGCTAAAAGTGTTGAAATGTATCCGAGAATAGTGCCTCATGAGGCAGATCGAGTCCCCTGTCAACTACCCTTGCATTCCTCCACACTCTGAAAAAGTCAGAGTTATTTTTTGGAGAACCATCAAAAATGGCTAAAAGTGTTCAAATGTATCCGAGAATAGTGCCTCATGAGGCGGATTGAGTCCCCTGTCAACTCCCCTTGCCTTCCTCCGGAGCCCAGTTCAAAAACTTAAAGTTTGGTAAGAACCATGCTGGGGGGTCTCCGGGCAACAAAATGTATCCGAGCCAGAGTGCACATACAGCGGATGAATTCCTCCATGAAGTTACACAGCCGTTTTTTTTCTGAGTCCTCTCAAAAACCGGTTTTCCGATTTCGTGCAGACAGTAGCTTGGAAAACATGAACGTTTTTTTACAACGGAGGAGGGGAAGTCTGGATTCCCATCTCCATTGTACATTGCAACGGGGGAGGGGAAAAGTGTTCGGGGCTTCGTCCCGAAGCGCCGAACACTTGAGCATCGGAGCCCCTTCTTCTGAGCCCCTTCTCCGTTGTAATTTCAAAAGTTCATTTTTTGATTATTTTAACATATAATTGACCGTTTTCTTTCATTTTTTTTTCTTTGCACGGGTGAGGGCCTATGGCAGGCCGCCTATGAGCTCCCAAATTTGGCCCGGATCCTCCGGGATTTGTGGGATAAGCTCCATAAACTGACAAAGTCATCCAAATATGTCGCTTTTATAGCCCAAAGATATATCATGCAAATACATTAAAATAGTAAAAGGTACAATTGTGCTCTGCATTAACCGGAATTTGATTTATATAGCGCCGAAAAAATGATTAAAAATCATTTTCGTGGGGAAAAGTGTTAAAACGCCTGATTAAAGCATATGCAGGACCCCAGCGAGCTCCAGACTATGTGCATTATGTCAGGGACCCTTGTGAATGATAAGAACAATCATTTAAACGCAAAACCCACCATTAAAAGTCACTTTTAGGGGGAAAACGCAGGCTCTGTCCATTTCGTTAACAAACTGTGTGATTAAAGCATATGCAGGACCCCAGCGAGCTCCAGACTATGTGCATTGTGTCGGGGACCCTTGTGAATGATAAGACCCATCATTTAAATGCAAAAACCACCATTAAAAGTCACTTTTAGGGGGAAAACGCAGCCTCTGTCCATTTGGTTAACAAACTGATAGGCAAATGGACAAAAGTGTGATTAAAGCATATGCAGGACCCCAGCGAGCTCCAGACTATGTGCATTGTGTCAGGGGGCCATGTGAATGATAAGACCCATCATTTAAATGCAAAAACCACCATTAAAAGTCACTTTTAGGGGGAAAACGCAGGCTATGTCCATTTCGTTAACAAACTGATAGGCAAATGGACAAAAGGGGGAACACGGCCCAGCCGCTGCTCCACTGCTCCAGGCTGTGTGCATTGTGTCAGGGGGCCAGGTCAAACCCCTCCATGCACACCGCCAGAACCAGAACCTCACGCCCCTGGTGACCTTAAAGGTGTTTGTCTTTGTTTGTTTTTGTATTCCACATAGACAGGCTGGGGTTCAGCACCACGCACAGAGCCTGCCCGCTACCTCCAGGGCGCATCACCACATTTTACAAGCCAGGGAAGGTGCATGGATCCTGGGTAAACATTGATTAAGTGTTTTTAAATGTGTGGAGCAGTGTTTTGTCACTTTCAAAACTCTCCTGTCATTGACCGGAGAATTTGGGTCGATGTTGTATTCAATCTGGCCATTAATAATCCAGTGAGACGAAGTACGTACATTGACCGGAGTGATCCCATGTTAATTTTGTCCAAAAACCGGAACATTCCCTACCCCCAGTACCGTGCGCCTCCGGGTACCTGACTCCCCTGCCGGCGGTTGAACCCTTCTAAGCTTGCGGTAGCCATGGAACGCCTGGGTATCGTACGCCGTTCTGACAGTCCTTGGGCCTCTCCTCTACACGTCGTTCCCAAGCCGAACGGCGGTTGGCGCCCGTGCGGGGATTACCGCCGCCTCAACGACGCCACGACACCTGACCGCTACCCGGTGCCGCACATTTAAAACTTTTCAGCACATCTGGCCGGTACGTTGGTGTTTTCTAAAGTGGACCTGGTGCGCGGATACCACCAGGTGCCCATGTATCCCCTGGAAGTTCCTAAGACGGCAGTGATAACGCTGTTTGGACTTTTCGAGTTCCTGCGGATGCCTTTTGGGCTCAAGAACGCCGCTCAAACGTTCCAGCACCTGATGGATTTGGTGCTGCGGGACCTGCCGTATGTCTACCCGGACGACATACTCGTCGCCAGCGCTTCGGTGGAAGAGCACCTCTCACACCTCCGAGCCCTTTTCACAAGGCTCAGCCAACACGGGTTGATAATCAATCCTGCAAAGTGCCAGTTCGGGGTGTTTGACATTGACTTCCTTGGACACCGCATCACCAAAGGTGGGGCAGCACCCCCTGCCGGCGAAGGATGAGGCTGTCGCGGTGTTTCCTCGCCCGCTCATAGCCCGGTCGCTCCGTGAGTTCCTGGGGATGGTGACTTTCTACCACCGTTTCATCACTGCCCAACATGGTACTCAGGTGTCCCGGGTTCCCCCGGATCTCCGCTCGGCAGAGCACGTTTTCATACGGCACGATGGGCACGGGGGTCCTCTACGGCCTCCTTACGATGGACCTTACCTTGTTTTAGAGCACGGGGACAAACATCTTGTGGTCGACCTGGGTGGTAAGGCTGAGCGTGTTTCCTTGATCCCTGTCACTGACTTGAGACCCGTTGAGACCCGTTGTTCCGGTTTCGCCTCTTCCGGAGCCCGTACATGCAGAGGTTGTTTTCCCGACTCCCATGCTCAGGAGTCGTGGGGGTCAACCTGTCGTTCCGCCACGCCACGCTGATTTTGTTTTTGGGTGAATTCTGGGGGGGCTTGTGTAAAAATTGAAATGGCCCTTGAGAGGAAAAAGGTTCCCCACCCCTGCTGTAAATAATAATAAAAACCCTTGATTTATAACTTAACATCTCTGTCTCCTATTGATCTGAGTATATTAGAAAGAATAGCCAGTTAATTTAAGTATTATAGCACAGGCCTTCGTCAGATGGTATATTACGCTGTTTTTTTCTAGTTCGAATAGTTCTCTTTTTTTTCACCATACGTGTGTTTTCATCCCTGCTCTCAGCCCATCCTGCTGGACTATCTGAAATATTCCTCTGATTACTTAACCTACACATAATAATAATAACAATAATAATAATAATAATAACAAATTGGATTTCTATAGCGCCTTTCATGATACCCAAAGTCGCTTTACAAGGAATCTGCTGCACAGGAAGGCGACAGGAGCCGGGAAGCTTTTCGCCGCTTGTCACGGAGGTATGTGTATTGCGCTACAACCGGTTTAAATGGCCATAGGAATTAAGTTGTGTGCACACATAAGGGCGTAATTCCAATGCATTGGTTGTGAAAGTGATGGACAATAAGTGCTTGCATTGTACTGATTGATTTGTGACAATCCTTTGACTTTAAGACATTCAAATATGGAGGAGCGCGCTGCGGACATACCAGCAGCTGACAGCGCGTCAGATTACGTGCTGCCAGCAGCTGACAGCAGCTGACAGCAGCTGACAGCGAGTCAGCTTCTGGCAAGCTGGATAGCGTGGCCAGCTGTAGTGATGCGCAAAGCACTAGGCGGAAACACTTGAGAGGTTGCAAAATGGCAGAAAGGCTAAGCTAAATAAAGCTAGCAAATTAAGAACAAATATAAAAGATTTGGTGTTAAATGGTGAACATGCTAAGGTTCAAAATGCTCTTGATGGTTATATTGAATTGTGTGTTGAAGCCAGGTCTATGCCTGACACTTTAATGGGTTTATTGCCACATGATGAAAGGGAAAGACATGAAACATGGTTTAAAGCCAAAATGATGTTCAATGATGAATTTATTGTCAAAATCAAGGTGTGGGTTTGTCAAACTGAAGGTACTGGTGATACTAATGATGAAATCAATCCTGATGACAGTGTTTCTAATGTTGGTAAATGTTCAAACAAAAGTGACAGCAGGGTCAAGTACAACTTCATCTGCACAAATTATAGCAGCAGCAGAAAAGGCTGCAATTGTTGCTAGCATGGCAGGTTTAACTGAGAGGCATGCACTGGAGGAACAGGAGTTACAATTAAAGCGGAGAAAGGAACAGCTTGATTTGGAAACTGAGCTAGCTGTATCAACTGCTAGGCTAGCAGTTTTACAGGGTTCACATTCACGACGTTCCTCTCTTGCACCAACAAATGGAATGACCTCATACCTGGAAAAGGATCAAAGGAAACTGCCATCGTTAAACATACTTAACCCCCTGGCAAAGGAGTATGATTCCACATCATGGAAAATATCCTCCAGGAAACCAACAAAGATGGACATGGGACCAAAGCAAGCTGAAAGGCAGTTTGCATTTAAGGAAGATGCTTATGTACAAAATCAACATTATCTGGGAACATCACATGGGTTGATAACTAGTGAATCAACTGCATGGGAAAGTCAACAGGAAAATCACCATCAGCAAATCAATCGAATTCCACCTGAAGGTTTATTCAAGATAATGCAAAAGCTAAATGAAATAACAGCTGCACTGGTTCACCAGCAACGTTTACTGTCTCTACCAGCAAGAGACATTCCTATATTTGATGGAGACCTGTTTCAGTACAAGGCTTTCATTAAAGCATTTGAACAAGCAGTGGAAAACAAAGCCAGCAAAGCCGACTGCTTGTACTATTTAGAACAGTTTACAAAAGGACAGCCACAGGAACTGGTTCGTAGCTGCCAGCACATGGCTCCAGAACGTGGCTACATTGTGGCAAAGGGTCTTTTGCAAGAACATTTTGGGAATGAGTACAAGATCGCTGCTGCTTACATAGGAAAGGCTCTAGCTTGGCCAACAATAACAAAGGCAGAAGACATTAAAGCACTACAAGCCTATGCTTTATTTCTGCGTGGATGTGCTAATTTGATGGAAGAACTTCAGTACATACATGAGTTGGATATGCCCTCCAATATGAAAATGGTTGTCTTCAAGTTGCCATACAAACTACAAACTAATGGAGCAATGGAGAAACAAAGCCCATAACATCATGGAAGCGTCAAACAACAGAGCTAATTTCATTGAGAGACATGTACGAGTCCTTTCTGATCCGATCTTTGGAGAAATCGAGGATGCAGGACATAAATCAGTTGCTATAAAATCTTCCAACATGTTTCAGCCACAATCAAAGAACAGAATGAAAGGAAGTAGTTTTGCCGCTACAGTATTCCCAATGAGTGAGGTCGGAATTAAAACGACAAATAACTCAAAACCACAGGAGAGCTTGGTGTGTCATTGTTGTGATCACAACACTCACGTTTTGGACAGATGTAAGCAGTTAAGCAAAAGGAAGCACAGAGACAAAAAAATTATATTTCAAAAGTAGAAAGGAATTTGCTTTGGATGCTTGTGTATTGGACACATAAGCCAGGACTGTAAACCAGGGCTCTCAAGTTTTGAACAGAGTTCAGAGTGAGATTTTGGCAGCGGTGTTTGGTACTCCAACTTCTGTCTCCCCTCAAAGTTCCCATGAAGCCCTCTGTACCGCGAATGTTCAGGGGGGGGGGGGGGGGGGGGTGCTAGTGGAGTATGAAGCCCTCTGTATCGCGAATGTCAACGGGGGGAGGGGGATGCTAGTGGAGTGCTCGCGTCTCAAACAAGCCTAGTACAAAATTGCGGCGCAACTTGGTGGGCGGTACCCTGGAAAGAAATCTCTGCGTGAGAAATACAAGGTGTGGCGTGTGAGCGTGTGAATGGGGTGAAATGCGTGTGTCTCACGCCAAATGCGTGAGACTTGAGAGCTCTGGTAAACAACGCTTGATCTGTGAAGTTCGTGAAAAGCAACATCCTACTGCGCTCCACATAAATACATCTAATGTGGAATTGGGACAAACCGCTAAATCACAAACCTCCCCTCAGACATGTGGCCGGAAATGATGGCTGCATTCTTTCAATTATTCCAGTGCAGGTCAAGTCCACAAAGGAAGTGAGATTATACAGACCTATGCATGTTTAGATCCTGGAAGCACAGCCACATTCTGCTCAGTAGATCTCATGCACAGATTAAACATCACACGAAAAATAACTTTATTTTGAAGACTATGGGACGGATAAAGGTCGTTCCAGCTTACTCCTTATTTGGGATGGAGGTATCTGGTCTTGAGGAAAATAACTTTTATTCTCTTCCAGAAGTCCTCACACAGAAGCAAATGCCAGTAACCAAAGAAAACATTGCTACAGCCGCAGATGTGAAGAGGTGGAATCATTTGTCAAAAGTTCATATCCCCAGCATAAATGCCAATGTTGACATGTTGATTGGAACCAACGCTCCCAAGATAATGGAACCTTGGGAAATTGTCAACAGTTGTGGAAATGTCCCATACGCTATAAGAACAGTGTTGGGATGTGTCATCAATGGAAGCAGCAATGGCAGCGATGTTGACATGGAGTTTTCTTCTGTTGTGGTGAATAGGATTTCTATTTCCAAATTGGAGCTCATGCTTAGCAGTCAGTATAATCATGACTTAAATGAAAAGCCCTCAGAGGAAAAAGAGATGTCATGGGAAGTCAAAACATTTATGAAAATCATGAATGCATCTGCAACACTACAGGACAACAGGTACAGGCTGAAGTTGCCCCTTAAGACACCTGACGTCCTTCTTCCAAACAACTTTGCAGTGGCAAAGCAAAGGCTACTTGGATTGAGGAAACTATTTGTGAGAAACCCAATGTTGCATAAGGAATATGCCAGCTTTCTGAATGGAGAGATTGAAAAGGGTTATGCTGAACAGGTACCAACACAGCAGCACTGTGGCAGTGGAAAATGATGGTACATCCCACACCACAGTGTTTACTATCCACGAAAAGGTTCTCTCCGAGTGGTGTTCGATTGTGGTGCCACATTTAAAGGAACATCATTAAACTAAGTACTTTATCAAGGTCCCAACCTCACCAGTTCACTGCTTGGAGTTCTCACTCGTTTCAGGCAGGAACCTGTGACATTCATGGGCGACATACGGGCTATGTTTCACCAGGTCAAAGTCACAGAAGAAGACCGAGATTTCCTTCGTTTTCTCTGGTGGCCAGAGGGAGACTTCACCAGAGAGATCCAGGAATACAGAATGACGGTGCATCTGTTTGGGGCTGTCTCTTCTCCCAGTTGCGCTAGCTATGTGCTAAGGAAAACTGCTGATGACAACAAGTCTAACTTTTCTGCTGAGACTTTTGAAGCGGTTAAGCGACATTTCTATGTGGATGACTGTTTGATGGGTTTGGGCTCAGAGAAGGCAGCAATAAAAATGGTTGAAGATCTTAATGCTCCCTGTAAAAGAGGATGTTTTGTGCTGGAATAATGGATCAGCAATAGTAGGGCAGTTTTGCAGACAATCTCAGAAGAGCAGAAGGCTAAAGAGCTAAAGGACCTGGATCTGGATAGAGACAATCTTCCTCTTGAGAGAGCTTTGGGACTACTCTGGTGCGTCGAGTCAGATTCCTTTAAATTTAAGATGGAAGTGAAACAGCAGGCTCTAACCAGACGTGGCATGCTATCCACAACAAGCTCGGTGTATGATCCTTTGGGTATGTTGGCACCAGTCACTTTGCCAGCCAAGATAATGCAACAAGAGCTTTGCAGGAGAAGCTGTGGATGGGATGATGCCATACCACCAGATATCGTACAACAGTGGAGACGGTGGTTGGAGGACATTAAGTTGTTGGCATCACTCAAAGTGGACAGATGTATGAAGCCAAAGGACTTCGGTGAACCCATACACTCTCAACTACATCACTTTGCTGATGCCAGTGAAAATGGCTACGGGACTGTAACTTACATCAGGCTACTGAACTGCAAAGGCGATGTTCATGTTGCTTTCCTATTAGGAAAGACTAGAGTTACACCCATTAAAAAATGGTTACCATTCCACGACTGGAACTAACAGCTGCTGTTCTGGCTGCCAGAGTGGATATGATGTTAAAATCAGAGCTTCAACTTAATTTGGATGAGCCTGTGTTTTGGACAGACAGTACTTCAGTTCTGAAGTACATTAACAACGAGGACAAGCGTTTCCACACATTTGTGGCAAACAGGATCACAATGATAAGAGAGGTTTCAAAACCATGTCAATGGAAGCATGTAGGAACCAAAGACAACCCAGCTGATGCTGCATCCAGAGGAATGAAGATCCCTGACTTTCTGAAGACCCGCAGTTGGCTTGAGGGTCCCACATTTCTTGTAAAATCTGAAGAGGAATGGCCTACATATTATGGCGGTGATGTCATATTGGATTTGGTTCACCCAGAAGTCAGAAAAGATACCTTGGTTAATATCATAGTCAATGAATCACTTGATGCAACAGACCAGCAAATGACTTACTTCTCAGACTGGAAAAGGCTCAAAGTGTCGGTGGCCTGGTTTCTCAGGCTGAAGACAATTCTGTTGGAGTTGAGTCGTAAAAGAAAGGATTTGAATCCCTCTACACAAGCTGGTCAAGTGAAAAGACTGAAACCCAAAGTCAACCCGGAGAGTCACATCTTGACACCTAAAGATCTCTTGGAAGCTGAGTTGGCTATAATACGCTACGGCCAGCAGCATAGGTTTAAGGATGAAATCCATTCTTTAACATCTGAAACAGGAACAGTGAGCCAAGGGCACCGGAAGCGGGAGGGCCAGGGGGCCATTGGCCCCCCCACTTTTCAGCCCTACCCAAAGATCTTCGCAGTAGCAGATGCCGCATACAAATCCCTTTTCAATAATTCCCCTCTACTCTAAAGTCGCATCTAAAACGCGATTTGATCTAGCTGTGTATATTTTGTTATTTTTGATTGTTATATTCAATCTCACTAGCTACAGGCATGTTTGAAGCTTGTAAAGGGAAGATGACACCTCTCACTCGCCACTCTGCTGTTCCTCAGCGCCACTCCCCCTCCCTCCCGCTGAAATTATGAATGTAAGGCATATAGTAATCATAGATAACACGGCAGGGTCCGTTACAGTTTGTTTTCATCTGATTTCAAATAAACAAAGTCTTGGCTTTCAGAATATTAAACTTGTTTCGGCAAATTCAGATGATAAATACAGGTTTGAAGCTTGTAACGGCATATCAAGCGGAGAACGGAGTAACTTAACGTCACAACAGGCATAACAACAGCCGGTGTTTCCCGTGAGTCCAGTAATCCAAACGAAAATATCTTCCCTCCGTAGTATTTTGATCATTTGCTCTGCTAATAATCAATCAGATCGATTGATTCCAGAGAAGAGAAAACTTTAAAGGCCTTTTTTCTCAAAATGATGACTCTGTAACAGTCATTATATAATGTGACATATTTTGCTTAATATTTGGAGTAACCTACAAAAACAATCCTGATATCATTAGAAAGCTAGGAATCAAAATGTGTTTTCGGGTCAATGCGACTGATTTCGATGGAGCAGGTCACTTTGCATTAGGTAAAATAAAGCAGGCAGACATAACAGGAAGAATATTTACATTTTAACCCCATCAAATAGGACATTGTCACACCATTCAAATGTATCCATGTAAATTACAACAAATAAAAAAGCTTAGATTTGTTTATTTGTTACGTTGTTTACTTTATTGGTTACGTTGTTCTGTGTGTCAGCCGTTAACCTAGATAGAAAGAATATATAGCCTACACTTGCAAACATGTCAGAAGAACCAGCGCAGAAGAAAACTAAATACAGTCAATCTAAACTTAAATGTAACAACTGGAAGGTCACATCCACATCTCCGGAGCCTTGACCTTCTTCAAACAGCGAAGCCAGATGAACCCAAAAGCAGTAGCTCTGCGGCCGCAGAAACTGTCAAAACCGCAGCCGTCCCCACCGCCGCCGTTGTTGAACCGAAATAGGCTGGTTCCGACTGCATGGAGGTTTGCTGTCGGGACATTGAGGCGGGTAAAGCTGTACAGCTCACTATCGGAAAAAAGGAGACCGCTAGTAGATTATTTAGGCAAAGAGAAGGTACTTCAATGCAGAATGGTACAAAAGCAGAGAGTGGTTAATTCTTTGCAAAACCACTAAACGATAATTGCGATGTTAACAACCTCATGATAACCTCATATTTTTTTTAACTTAGGATCATACCTGTAGTCTAGATAAAAGTAAAAGTGTGCATGTTATTATAAAGTTGTGTATATTTACAGACTGTTGCAAAAACTAAGAAGCTTATAAACATCAGGTTTAAAACTAAAAGAGCTTTACAAAAAAGTAACACAATTAAAGATGTTTTGAGTTTTATTTGAGTTATTCATTTATATTTTTTGCCAAAGAGATGCTGATTTGAAACCGTTGTTAGGCCTACATATTACGGTATTTCCTGTTTCTGCCGGAGAAAGGGGAGTTTGTCCCAAAGCTTGCCACTGTATTTACTCCCTCCATCTGACAGGAGGGAGCCTCATGTGTCACTCCACAGAGTTCACTCCGTCACGGAGGGGGAGTGTGTAAGGCGTGGTTTGGGATTGGGCCATACACACACACTTTTTTTGGCCCCCCCACTTCTAAAATGAATCCGGCGCGCCTGCAGTGAGCAGACACAGTTGCATCTACAAGCTAGATCCAATTCTGGAAGATGGACAACTAAGAGTTGGAGGCAGGCTAAGCAAAGGAGCAATGCCTTTGGAGGTGAAACATACACTGATCCTCTCCAAAGAGCAGCATATTTCCACACTCATCCTCAAGGACATTCATCAACTACTAGGGCACAGTGGTAGAAACCATACACTGTCTGCTTTGAGAAGAAAATATTGGATAACAAGTGCTAACTCTGGCATAAGGAAGATCATATCGTCATGCCACTTTTGCAGACGTTACAATGGAAGAGCTATGGAGCAAAACGAGGCAGATCTTCCAAAGGAGAGAATTATTCCAGATCTACCTCCATTCACCAATGTTGGAGTGGATTATTTTGGACCTGTGGAAATGAGAAGGGACAGATCTACTTGCAAGCGTTATGGTATGATATTTACCTGCTTAACAAGTAGAGCAGTTCACTTGGAGGTTGCACCCTCTCTTGACACTGAGACATGCATAAATGCTATAAGACGTTTCATCAGTAGAAGAGGTCAAGTTGTTCATATGAGGTCAGACAATGAAACCAACTTCATTGGAGCAGAAAGAGAACTAAGAGAGGCCCTCGCTGCATTGAATAATGAGAAGATTCAAGGAGCTCTAATTTCAGCTGGAGTTTAATGGAGTTTTAATCCACTAGCAGGATCTCATCATGGTGATGTTTGGGAGCGCTTGATACGCATGGTAAAGCGCGTCCTCAATTCAGTTGTGCAGCAACAGATGTTGAATGATGATGGACTCCATACAGTCATGTGTGAAATTGAAGCCATCGGACAATCACCAAGCTGTCTGACGATCCAAACGATTTGGAGCCTCTAACACCAAATCATCTTCTTCTTTTGAAAGGGAAACCAGCTCTGCCACCTGGATTCTTTGAACCATCTGACATGTATATGAAACGTCGCTGGAGACACGTTCAGTACATTTCTGATCTATTTTGGAAGCGTTGGGTGCAGGCCTGGCTCCGGGATGAAATTACTGAGGGGGCTGTTAAAAAATCAGAGGGGGCGATTTCTTTTCACAACAACGAAAAATACTGGTAATGAATTGACACTACAAGCTTTTTTCCTTCTCACTGCTCTGCAATCTCTTTGCTTCTTTATTTTTATTCTGGATTTACCTCTCTCGTTCTGTTATTTTCCTGTGATCTTTAATAATAGATAGTAGATATTTGATAGATAGATGCCTGCACTTTGGTTAACAGACTAACATTGATTTCCTCAATTTATAAATGGAAAGGCTCTGTAATTATACCATAACCTTTTCTCCTCTATCCCTTAACTCATCTTCCTATACAGATTTACTTACTTACTATCCACTCTAGTCAGGTCAGGATTAAAGAAACATTAATCTGGTTGATTTTTTATTTTCAGGATTGAATGTTCAAATCAAGGCCTAAAACCTGGCATTTCATAAGAAAGTGACTAATATATAAACCAAATGTAATATTGGATCAAATACTACACCAAATGGACAGACACAGATTAAAAATAAAAATAAAGTCCCCTTGTTTGTCTCGAGAATCTAACTGCCATGAGAAAAATCAAATCAATGTTCCAATATCCGTCACTAGATGTCGCTCATTGTACCAATATGGTTGATATAATACATAACATATTATTATTATAGTAAAAGGGCTCGCTTTGGGGCAGTATGATCCATACAGGCAGCCCTAAATAATAACAAGTAACCATCACGTGTGGTGCTATCTGTAGTTGTCTGTCTTATTTTTTGTTGATGTCAAACAACATGGATTTCAAGTCAATGTACGAAAGTAAATCAAGAAATGAAGTAAACAAGCTGATCTTCAAGTTCCTCAAAAACACTGGTCTGAGGACAAGGATTTAATATAAACATTTAATAAATCAACAGTAGGTGGCAATATATGCTCCAAGTGGAAGCGGTTCGCCATTAAAGACAAAAGAAGAAGAAGAAGAAGAAATACGCTAACGCTACAAACATGCACAACACTGTTACTCTGTTTTTAATGACATGTAACATTTCATTTCACCTAGCTCTATTTTTTTTACCGCACGTTCAAAAAGGGGAACATTTTCGGGAGTTTCAACCGGGTACCAGCCACCGAAAATGGGGACTCTGCCCGGAAAACGGGGACGTTTTGGTCACCCATCCGACTGTGTTTACAGCTAAGCACACACGCTAACATTAAGACTACAAGCTCACTTGGGGTTGAGGCTTTTTTACACGTTGCTTGACTGCCTGCACACATATCTGATCAAAACATAGTAACGTATGTTGGGGGGAAAATAATGGTTTAAAGTTATTTAATAATTGTGACATGTATTGTACTTTTTGATAGATGAATGATGCTCAAAGTGAGGGGGCAAAGAATACAACTGAGGGGGCAATGCCCCCTTTTGCCCCCTCGTGGCGCCGGGCCCGGTTGGGTGAGAGAATACCTGCCGTTGCTACAAGAGAGGCGAAAGTGGAACCAAAGGAAAAGGAATATAGTCGCTGGTGATATTGTAGTCATCATGGATTCCTCAGCTCCCCTTGGTTCCTGGCCTCTTGGCAAAGTATTAGAGGTTTTTCCTGACAAAGGAGGACTGGTGCGCTCTGTAAAGCTACAGACCAAGACCAACGTTATTGTGCGATCTATTACGAAACTATGTTTAGTACAGGAAGTGTAGGATTTGCATTTCTATGTATTGAAAATTTGACTTTCACATTTGGCTCCTTAATTGTTTTCAATTGATACCTGTTCTTTTAATTAGGGGCCGGTGTGTAGGAGCCAATTAACTGTGGGTATAAAGGTAGGAACCTATGTTTGTTGGTGAGAGGTTCCACTGGAAGGCCCATACAGTTTTTGACCACACAAGGAGAACACACACGGAGAACACACACACACACAGAGCACACACGGAGCACACACACACAAACACGGGATTACAACCAAACAGAAAAGGTATTATGTAAACCGTAAATATCGTGTGGTGAATGATGGAAAGAAACCAGTAAAAAGGGAAATAAATGGACTATTTCGAACTGGAAACTTTGTTTCTGACTTTTATTCGGCAGCAAACAAGGTGTGTGTCAATTACACCCTCAAAGCGGATCCTCAGAGGGTTAAAGCGTTGGCTTAGCCTCTAGACAGACAAAACAACAAACAGATTTGGGGCCAAAGTCCTTGGCAGACAGATGGGACTTGAGGGCCCTTTTGAAGGCGTCAAGCGTGGGGATGTTGTGGATCTCCGCCGGGAGAGCGTTCCAGAGAGTGGGGGCTGCCACACTGAAGGCTCTATCCCCGAAGGTTCACAGGTTGGTGCGGGGGGCCAGAGTCTGACAACACACTCTCACTCCATAATCGTCCAGGAGCAACGTTTGGTCAGGGTCCCGTGGCGTGCAGTTGTGACGCTCCTAGGCTCCTTCAGCTTCATAAAGGGACGCAAATAGCTTTCAACCGATTGCAATGTATTCCCATTTGCTGCGGGATTTGACGCTCATGGAAGCACGGCATTCGTTTGTGTCGGCTGCCCTTAAAGGCAATGTGAGCGTCCATTCCCAAGCTCTGTGATTGGTTGACCTCGAACTGCATTCCATATGAAAAAAAACATTTCGTAAAAGATAAAATCATACTTTATTCAGCAGTGCTTGCTTTACTCTTTGAAAGTCATCACATGAATGCATTGTAATAAATGGTTTGGCTGCAGTAAATATATTACACATCTGTCGTAGTTCTTTATTTTTATGTATCTACAGAGATCAGGCTCAGAATAGACCGGAAACTATTCTTTTACCGTTCAGTTTGAATTTCACAATAAAGTTAGTGGTAATATTTTGTGTTTTGATATTATTGTTTTGTTTTAACTACTAGACCGCTGGGTCATGTTAAGAACATCTTTTCTGTGTTGCTGTGGGTCTTTTCCATTACTTTTGTGTTAAAAATATCAAAACAATAACTAAATATATCCGTCGTAAACTAAACAAGAAACAGCAGTATATTTTATTTTGTTAACACTGTAAACTTGACAGCTTTTTAACCCAAACCACTTACTGGTTAAAGCACGTTATTACACGTTTAGAGTAATGCAATGCAGGTAGATTGTGCTACCTGCTTGAAATGGGATGGAACCACGGCAGACTGTCCAAAACTGGATTTGAACGGGTCCACCGCGTCCCCCCCTCCCCCACCCCGTCCCCAGAACTACACATGCTGGCTATTGCGTTTCGCAACATGTTCTCTATCTATGGCACGTCTCTACTTGAAGTTGTAGTTTTAAAAGACTTTTTCGTATTTCCCATAATAAGAAGTTGCCAGTATTAAACTGTGTACATCCCTGAAGGTGTAGGGGATAGGAAACACTCAAATTTAAAACATATAATTAATAAATGGGTGAAAATTGCTTGAACCCATAACGGGCAGTATTAATATATACCCACATGCCAGCTATGTCAGAAGAGCTTTATTTAACAGCTGGTCTTATGTTTGTGACCCCTCCTGTTGTTAATTGATAACATTACATTACATTACATTAATTGATAAGCCTGAAACATGTACTTGTCAAGGTTCAGAGGCAAATTTGGCAAATATGGCAGTAGCCATCGATCATCTTAAGATAAGATATACTTTATTGATCCCAAGTTGGAAACATTTGCGTTACATCAGCATGTGTAACAATTGTAAATATGCTGTGGTGTTTATTTGTAAATCATTTAGTATAATCACACAAATTCTGTGTTTTATATTTAATAATTCTGTTTTCTTTATTTATTGATTGTTCAATACCTGACAAGGCCGGAAATGAAATATCTATATACGTCCTATAAGAGTATCATACATATGTATAATATCAGTTAAAATAAGTGCTTCAACATAGTTAACATTGCTGGAGGTATGCACAAAGTTTTTCATTCATTGCATAACTACACCGTTTGTGTATATACAGGACTGTCTCAGAAAATTAGAATATTGTGATAAAGTTCTTTATTTTCTGTAATGCAATTTAAAAAAACAAAAATGTCATACATTCTGGATTCATTACAAATCAACTGAAATATTGCAAGCCTTTTGTTATTTTAATATTGCTGATTATGGCATACAGCTTAAGAAAACTCAAAAATCCTATCTCAAAAAATTAGAATAGTTCCTCAGACCAAGTAAAAAAAAAAGATTTATAACAGCAAAACACAATCAAACATTTGAAAATGTCCATTAATGCACTCAGTACTTGGTTGGGAATCCTTTTGCACGGATTACTGCATCAATGCGGCGTGGCATGGAGGCAATCAGCCTGTGGCATTGCTGAGGTGTTATGGATGCCCAGGATGCTTCAATAGCGGCCTTTAGCTCATTAGCATTGTTGGGTCTGGTGTCTTTCAGCTTCTTCTTCACAATACCCCACATATTCTCTATGGGGTTCAGGTCAGGGGAATTTGCAGGCCAATCGAGGACAGTAATGCCATGGTCAGTACACCAGTTACTGGTGGTTTTGGCACTGTGGGCAGGTGCCAGATCATGCTGGAAAATGAATTCCTCATCTCCATAGAGCTTTTCAGCAGACGGAAGCATGTAGTGCTCTAAAATCTCTTGGTACACAGCTGCATTTACTCTGGGCTTGATGAAACACAGTGGACCAACACCAGCAGCTGACATGGCTCCCCAAACCATCGCTGACTGTGGGAACTTCACACTGGATTTCAAGCAACTTGGATTTTGCTCCTCTCCAGCCTTTCTCCAGACTCTGGCGCCTTGACTTCCAAATGAAATACAAAACTTGCTTTCGTCTGAAAAGAGGACTTTGGACCACTGTGCAACTGTCCAGTGCTTCTTTTCCTTAGCCCAAGTCAGACGCCTCTTCCGTTGTCTTGAGTTCAGAAGTGGCTTGACCATGGGAATACGGCTATTGTAGCCCATTTCCCGGACACGTCTGTGAACAGTGACTTTTGATACCTGGACTCCAGCTTCAGTCCACTGTCTTTGAAGCTCCCCCAAATTCTGGAAGCGACTCTTCTTCACAATGCTGTTAAGGCTGCGGTCATCTCTCTTGGTTGTGCAGCGTTTCCTGCCACATTTCCCCCTTCCAACAGACTTTTTGTGGATGTGCTTTGAAACTGCACTCTGTGAACAGCTTGCTCTTTGAGACATTTCTTTTTGTGTCTTACCCTCCTGATGGAGGGTGTCAATGACGGTCCTCTGGACAGCAGTCAGATCAGCAGTCTTCCCCATACTTGTGATTTAGTTTACTGAACCAAGCTGAGTGTTTTTCAAGGCTCAGGAAACCCTTGCAGGTGTTTCGAGTTAATTAGACGATTCAAGTGATTCGTTGAACACCCTACTAGTATACTTTTTCATGATATTCTAATATTTAGAGATAGGATATTTGAGTTTTCTTAAGCTGTATGCCATAATCAGCAATATTAAAATAATAAAAGGCTTGCAATATTTCAGTTGATTTGTAATGAATCCAGAATGTATGACATTTTTGTTTTTTTAATTGCATTACAGAAAATAAAGAACTTTATCACAATATTCTAATTTTCTGAGACAGTCCTGTATGTCAATAAACCTTAGAAAATCTTGAAATCTTGAAAGGGATGTGCAAAATAGTCATTATATACAGTCTTTAATTAACTATTAGTCGAGAATAACGAGTAATGAATATACTTTATAGGGATCCTATTAATATCTAATAATAAAAATAATGAAATTCAATAACATGCTTTAACCACCAGGTGTCCCTTTCTATCAGCTGTGCACCTTTATGGTGTAAATACAGCCTATCTACCAATTGGTTCAAATATAAAAGTCAGCCGAATTAGTGTTGATCCTGCAAGGAGACGTGTTGTGTGAAAAGAAATGTAAGATGTTGTTTAATTGCTGATATATTTATGATCCACGTCACGTTTTCAGTGTTGGCGGCAGTTCCTCATGTTTGTCTAGAAGTCTTCTCATCAGGGCTCTATAAATAGAGAACTACGGCAGATATGTAATATTTAATGCAGCCGAACCATGTATTACAATGCCGTTATGTGATGACTTTCAAAGAGAAAAGCAAGCACACTCGGAATAAATTATTATAATTTTTTTTTTAAATGTTTTCGGTCCGTTTCCGGTATTTGTTAATGACGATGTGATGTGAGATGTGAGACTGGAATTGCACAGGGGAAAATAACGTATCTTTAGATGCGGATTTTGTTAAACTAATACGTTTGCGCTGTGGACCAACACTATACATTGAAGGGGAAAGGGGTAGCAAAAAAGATAACACCATTAAACAGTTACACAACATAACAGAAATAATATCGATAGCAGCGTCCCTACCAACCACCTTGGTAACAATGAAAACGTTCTATGGACGCAATTTCCTGAACTAATCTTCATAATAACTAGCAAACTAAAGATCATGTACATCCACTGCACACATAATCTGAAATAACAACTCATATTTCTCGCATCAAAACGCATTTTAATGGCCAAACTAACTTTAAAATAGGCATTTTCCACCGAGAATAAAACGAAGTTCGGCAATGTTTTTTTTCCCTGCAGGGAGAAATTTGAAGATCATGTGACATAGACGCCAGCCATTGGAATAAATGGGGTTTGTCAAACAGAGCAAATGGTGTAGTCCTAAACGATAGCTGGGGATTCTGGGTAGTGTAGTGTCTTCTGCCATCCTTTACTCCGAAAAAATATTTGTTTCTCCGAATCGAAGGGGAAAAATACAAAAGCATTGCACACAATTTAAACCAATCAATGTTGTGTAATTAACAAGGATAATCTGGTGTTTTTTAGTTGATGAGTAGTGCAGATATCACTGTAAAATCAATCTACGGGGGGGGAAGGGGAATACTTACTTCCGGGTGTACAATTCTCCGTTATCCAATGGGAATGGACGCTTAAGGGCAGCCGACACAAACGAATGCCGTGCTTCCATGAGCGACAAATCCCGCAGCAGATGGGAATACAATAGGCTTGTTTGAGACAAGCGAGACCTGCGCAGACCTGCGCAATTTCGATCAACGTCTTGCTCGTGCGTTGCATGATGGTTAGTCATTTTGTCCGACTTGCTCTGGAGGCTCGCCTACATGAGACGTTGAAATCTCGCGGGACAAAGACGCCCGCAGCCTTGAGAGCGAGGCGCGGTGAGGCAGCGCAGTTCCTCTCCACGGGCTGCGGAGGCGAAATGCTTGATGGGAAACGACTCGCTGGTATCTCGAGCTGAGCGCTCATTGGTGGTTTTTACCCCGTGCTGCTGATGAAACTCTCCAATTGGCTCGGCAAAAGTTGTTGTTTGGTGTCAGTTTTACGTCGCCACATCCATTCACACTTTTCATCATTGTTCCACAATTTTTATCATCATGAAATTAATATCTCAATATGTTATACTATACTTGCACAGCTTACCGTTTTTATACTTAATATATCTTAGCATATTCATACACACTGTTCATACTGCTCACAGGCTGCTGTGTATATCTAGTGTATTCATACCCCTCACTGTTTATTCATCATTCACTTCATTCTATCTTTTATTCTGTAGATTGTGTACATTACTTTTCACTTTACTGCTTGTTGCACTCCTGGTTAGAAGCTAAACTGCATTTCGTTGTCTCAGTACCTGTAATCTGTGCAATAACAATATAGTTTAATCTAATCTTGAGCAGGAACAAATGTATTTATTTAGTACATATACCGATCATTAACGATTAAACACATTTGTGCATTCTTTATGAATGCAAACCGAGTCAAGCCGACTCCGGAGGTGGCGGTATGCACCTTAAAGTTGTTTGCAATCCGCCAAAAAAACGAGAGAAGAAGAAGAAGAAGAAGGCGAAGAAGGCGAAGAAGTAGAAGAAGAAGAAGAAGAAGAAGAAGAAGAAGAAGAAGAAGAAGAAGAAGAAGCCGACTCGGAGCTGTCTGACTTCAGGCGAGCTTTTTGAGACCTCCCCCGGCTGCAATCGGCTATTCTCGTCTACTTTCGAGGCGAGCCGCAACTCGTCTCAAACAAGCCTACTCTCACTCCATAATCGTCCAGGAGCGACGTTTGGTCAGGGTCCCGTGGCGTGCAGTTGTGACGGTCCTAGGCTCCTTCAGCTTCATAAAGGGACGCAAATAGCTTTCAACTGATTGCAAAAGGCTTGTTTGAGACGTGTTGCGGCTCGCCTCGAAAGTAGACGAGAAGGGTCTCAAAAAGCTTGCCTGAAGTCGGACAGCTCCGAGTCGGCTTCTTCTTCTTCTTCTTCTTCTTCTTCTTCTTCTTCTTCTTCTTCTTCTTCTGCTGCTTCACCTTCTTCTTCTCTCGGTTTTTTGGCGGATTGCAAACCACTTTAAGGTGCATACCGCCACCTCCGGAGTCGGCTTGACTCGGTTTGCATTTATAAAGAATGCACACATGTGTTTAATTGTTAATGTCAGATATGTACTAGGTAAATACATTTGTTCCTGCTCAAGATTAGATTCAACTCTATTGTTATTGCACAGATTACAGGTACTGAGACAACGAAATGCAGTTTAGCTTCTAACCAGGAGTGCAACAAGCATTAAAGTGAAAAGTTTTGGATAACATGAATGATGTCCAATTCCCCACAGTTTCAAACAAAGATCTACCTTCAGGGAGAGTGAGCATCAGGGCTAGCTGTTACAGGTACATGAGAAAGCATGAAAAGCCTCACAATCTCAGAGTAGGGAGGAAAATAAAAAGTGTTCATCGGTTCAAAACCTCAATCAGGTTCATGTTCTGGGGTTTTTATGTTGCTTAGAGTAGGTAACCTGTGATTTAGGATTCAAATAAACCCAGCTAGCTGACGTTTTGCAACAGATTACATAGTAACAATACATTTGCTCACATCAACTGGTAGCTAGCTATGTGTGTGTAGCATGAAGGGGCTACAGATTTATTTTCGTTTTGTAACCCTCTCGTGTAACATGATAAATACATTAGCTAAACCGAAACTTAGCTTTCATCAAATATTCTTAATGAGAGGTTGAAAACCGTCTCTGCTTTAATGGAAACCCCAGAAACTGGTTGTGACGGCTGCTGTTCTTTACTGTATGGTTAGTATAATCCATGTAGGGTCCAATTATTTGTATTGGCCAGTGTTAGGCAAGTGCTGGTTTTGTACCCTACATCTATGTTAAGCTGTTCAACGTTCTACTAACACTATTGTATGTAGTTATAATATAAGATAATAAATTAAGAGAGCTGAGACAGGCTATACAAGCTTATCTGTTTGAATGTCCTTAAATTACAGTATTCCAAACAGCAGAACTTCTGTGTATGTGATGTGACTGATAACCTGACATGGTTTTGCTTTTTCCCACACCTACTACTTGCCTGATCAGCGTGCTCTCAGCTTTATCATTTGTCTGTGTTGTATTGAAGCAGTGTCCTAAATGTAAAATGACTGACATTTTGTTTTAATGTGTAGATTGCCTTTGAGAATTGCTCACCTGTGGAGATTGCAGTGGCACAGTGTTCCTGTGTAGCTGGAACAGCACTCTGCAACCACAATGTTGTACTGCTGTTCCAGACCGCACACTATTCCACACTCAACCTGGCTGCTGTACCCCCTGTCCTCAGCTGCACTGAAACAGAGCAGCGATGGCACAAGCCAAGAACCATGTATGTACAGTATGTGTTCACAACCAATCCACGGTTTAATGAGTATTTCCTTGTGCCAAGAGCTGATTTAGTATGTTGCATTAACAACCTTTTCAATTAATTTGACAATTATTTTGTGTAATTAATAGGGTGTGAAACCAGGCAGAGTGAGTGACATGGTGTTCATTTCCACTAAGCAAAGCAGTTTACAGTTGCTGACGGTGTAAGGTAATATCTATTGTCCTAAGTAATTGTATGTAGCCTGCTACAACTTTGTGATTGTTGTCTAAGTGTAAAATTGTTCTTAAAGGTCCTAATTATCATATAAACATGTTCAAAGGAGTACACGTTACAAAGCCGTGCGGGGGGAGCTGCCAGACCCAGATGTCCTCAAAGTCAGCGAGGCATAC